>NW_026607958.1:0-99203 GCF_029499605.1 Hyla sarda | reverse complement strand
ACTTGTCTGTCGCTGAACAGTCGCTTTTTATGTATTCAGCACCTATGTATAATGTTGTAAAAATGCTCTAGAAGCTAAAGTCGCAGAAATGTCACACATATTTGGCCTGCAACTTTCTGTGCGACAAATTCAGACAGGAAAAATCAGTATAAATCCTTAGAAAATTATCCCCCAGTGTCTCCATCTGCTGGCGGTATTGAATAAGCATTGCTGCACTGATGGGGTATGCATTAGACGAAAAAAAAGAAGAAAAAGAAGAATAATACGCCCAGAAAAGAGGCGAAAAGGAGAAAAACGTAAAAAAACGTGAAAAAAAAGTAAGAGGAAGAGAAGGGAAAAAAAGGTGGAAATGGGTTTAAAAGTGATTTCGGCGGAGAAATATATATATATATATATATATATATATATATATATATATATATACGCGCACACACACACATATATATAAACGTATTCTCCGTTGAGATATTGCAGCCGCTGCTGTGTCCAGGCCCAGGAGCCTTAGCACTGTGCTGTGATGTCACTCAATACCACTGACATCACTAGGTGTAAACAACATCTCTCCTTTGCTGTGTATGTGACTATGGAGCTGTTTGGTGATGTCGTCTATTATGGCCTTCATAGAAGCAACAGGAGATTGTTGCATCCATCTAGAACCCTCAGAACTACAGTGCTATGATGTCACTCACTTCCACAGGCCTTGCAGAGTGTAAACAACAACAACCCAGCTTTGTTGTGTATGTAACCATAGGGATTTGTGATGTCACCTAGAACCTTCACAGCAGCGACAGCTTTATGAGGAGCATCAGCACTGCTCTGCCTGAGCAGAACCATCACCGCCATAGGTTGTCAAATAACCCGGATTTAACCCACACAGGTAAGTCCAATGGGGTGCAGGCATGTCCTCTATGCTTACAGCTTCCCGTGGGTGTTGGTTTGATACCGTTTGGGGACAGCCAAGGAGGCATCTGCAGGCAACAAAGGTAGGTGTGTGCTTGTGTGTGTGTTTCCTATGCAGATCCTAAGCCCAGTGTCACATGCAAGTAGGAGGAGTAAGAAGGGTTCCTGGCAAATCCGGGTTATGGATTGCATTTAAAAAGGCCCCGTGGGAGTGCAATGGGCCCCTGTCTTGCTGCTTAGCAATAATGGTATGGGTTTAGGTTCTGCTGTGTGTACTGGTGGTTGACTGCCCCCCAGCCCAGAGTGTGCATGGAAAATTGTCTGGCAGCCTCCCTGACAGCAAGCAGTGATAGTGCCCATGAAGGGCACCTTGTTGGGCCCGCCCCTTTCACGGTTATCGCTTCTCGGCCTTTTGGCTAAGATCAAGTGTAGTATCTGCATTTGGTCTGGTCGGAAGGTGTCTGTGGTACCCCGCTTCTCGGCCTTGGGGGATTGTCTCTCCTTACGGAGGGACTTCACCCCCTTGCTGCTATTGGGGAGCGGGCTTAGTCCACGGACAACGGGTTGCGATCCCCCTGTCTCTGGGACCTTGTGTCTCAGAAGGCATTTTCGGTACGTTGAGCGTTACCTGTAGCTTCGGAAGCACCTAGGGTACCCCCGACCTCTGCCTTGGGTAAGGGTTCCGCTTTTATAGCGGGATTCTGAGCCCCTGCTGCTATTGGGGAAGGGGCTTAGTCCCTGGGTGTGGAAGATGCCGTTCTCCTGGGCTTTCCCCTCTGGGGAAATGTCGATGCGAAATACCATCCGCATAGAGGTGTCGGAGAGCCATCGTCAGTTGAAGAACCTCCGCTTCATTGCGGAGGTGATTCTTCTTGACTACTTCCGCCTCAACAGGGAGGACATCCTGTGTCTAAATGACCAGGAAAGCCGTGGCCTGTATACCGTCACCTTCACGGCCACGGCGTGTTGCGATAACATCTATGCAACCTTGTCTGGTGCGGACCAGAGGGACGATCGACTCGACGGTCTTTCGTTCCAGTTCCTCTATGGTGAGGAACATATACCGTTGGTGGTGGCTATGCACAGCCCTCATGTGACCACGGAGGATATAGCCACTTTTCTTCGGCGATACTGCGAAGAGGTGCGATTCGCAAACAAAATCTTGAACTCCGTGCGGTTCTGGAACGGCAAGAGGAAGTTCTGGGTCAAGCTCCGTAAGGATCCCGGTGGTATTGGGGGTCTTTGCCATCCGCCCCCAAATTTTGCCATCGGGAGAGTTCGGGGCTTCCTGTTCTATCCTCAAATGCCTATGTATTGCCGAAATTGCTTGAGGTTTGGCCACACCCAGGAGACCTGCGGCGCGGAGCGTGTGATTCGCTGCAATAGGTGTGGCCAAGAAGGTCACATAGCCTCAAGATGTAGCCATACGATAAGGTGCAACCTCTGCGGAGAGGAAAATCACGATTTTAATTCCTGTCCCCATAAAGCAAAAACTACGATGGGTGGGTCAAGGCTGGGCCCACCCAAAGAGGGGACAGGACAAAAGACGTCCTTTTTTAAGATGCCCAAACCCCAGATGGCAGGTACTGATGGGTCCAGGCCCAAGACCTCTGGTGCTCCATCGGGGGGCCCACCGGTGGTAGTGCTAGGGGGAGGCCATGGGGATTCCACGAAGCCCGGGCGGGTGATCGAGTTTACTGCCCGGGAAATTGAAAGACGTCGATCGACTTCCTACCTGGCTCAAGAGCCCGCCGAAACTTCTGAAGGGGGCTCACCTGTGGCGGGTGGCAGCCGACGGGCCTCGGTGGGGGCAAAAGTGGACCCAAAATTGCAGCATAAGCCAGGTACTGGCTTGGCCCAGGGTCGCCCTGCTCCGGACGAAGAGGCCCCGGTGAAAGCCCGCCGGAAGGGGAGCCAGGTGGCCAGGTCTGAGCCCGGTCCTGTTACTCCGCCTATACAGGACAGGGCCAAGAAGACAAGTGGCGCCAAACCAGGGTTTGCTGCCCCGCCAGCAGTGGACCCGGTGGGTAAAACTGGCCATCGTCGATCGATGGGGAAGTTGGAGCAACAGTCCTCAGCAACGCTTGCTGGGGAACAAGCGATGAAAACTTCCCAAGGTAGCGGCAAAGGTTCCGGAAAAGAGGCCTCACAGGCCCCTGTGCAGCAGTTCCAGTCGTCAAATGATGAAAGAAGACGCAGATCCATCAGCCGGGGGCCAGAGATTACATCGAGTGAGAGCAACACAGAGGATATGGACAGCAGTGTGACATTTAAAAGACAAAGAGAAGAAGAAGAGGAAGACATTCAAAGGAAAGCGGCGTGCCGTAGTTCGGACGAGAGCGAGCTCAGGGTCGGGGCATCATCGATCTCAAGCTCCGACCCTCAGAACATCAAGGAGCTGATGACCCCGCAGGCGGGGGATGACGGTACGCAGCTTATTATTGACTTTGATTCTCCAAGCACGGACTCTCCATAAACTATGCCTATCCCTGTAAAAATTGCCTCACTCAATGTGAGGTCCTTAAAGAGCCCTGATCGCAGGGCTGCTTTATTTTCTTATCTAGAGACATGTGACTTTGACCTTTGCCTGCTACAAGAATGTGGAATCCCTAGTAAAATGGACTATAAAGACTTAAAAGAAGACTGGAAGCTGGGCCCATCCATATGGTCCGGTGCAAATGACTGTCGTTCTGTGGGTGTTGGGCTGCTCTGCCGAGGCCAGTCCTTTTCTATTCATACAGTAACTGAGATTGTGCCTGGCAGAGCTCTTTTAATTCATCTATATTTTAATGGACTTTTAATTCGTGTTTTAAATGTGTATGCCCCTCCTGATAAACAGGAGCGGGCAGAACTATTTGAAATTTTACCACTGTTTTGTGTTGGGTCTTCCCCCCTGCTGGTGGGAGGTGATTTTAACTGCATACGTGATGGGGAACACCGGCAGGGTGGGGATATTAATCGTAAAGACCGCACTTCTTACCTGCTTAAAAATTTTATTGATGATTTTAATTTGAAAGATTGCTGGAAGGATCTCTTGCCGGAGGACCCAGGCGCCACATGGTCCAATGGAAGAGTGAGCTCCAGAATCGATTTTATTTTTTCCTCTAGAGCTTTTAAACCCCTGAAATGCACGCTCGAGCAGAATATCTTCTCTGATCATAAGCTCCTCTTGGTGGGCCTGGAGCTAGAGGGGGAGCAAAAAGCAAAAAGGGGCCTCTGGAGATTAAACACCACACTCCTAGAGGACCCTGAGATAAAAGAGGAGTTTGTGCGGACCTACCAATGCTGGCAATCACAAAGAAAACCCCACGAGCCTATGCTGCACTGGTGGGAGGGCACCAAATCTAAAATCAGATTTTTTTTTATCAAAGCAGGTAAGAAGAAGGCAAAAATGGAAAAACAGTGGTTTTATGTTCTTAACATGCGTTTAAATGTACTTTTTAAATTGAAAGAAGCTGGTATGGATGTAGAAAATGATATTTTAAACCTTAAAACTGAAATAAAACATGCCATAGAAAAGAAAGGGAAACAAATCATTTTTAACTCACATGTGCAGCACCTGGAGGAGGGCGAGAAATGTTCCCGTTTCTTTTTTAAAAAAGTGATGAATAGGAGGGATATCATCCAAAACCTTGAGGGTGAATCCACTCCAAAAGGCATGTTAGATGCAGTTTTTAACTTCTACCAGCTTCTTTTTAATAAGAAAGATCTTAATCCATCCTTTTTAGAACATGTTCTTAATTCCCTTGATTTTAAGCTAGATGTTTTAGACCAGGAGGTTTTATCCCGTGATCTTAACTTAGATGAACTTTTATTTGTTTTTAAAAGTTTTTCTAGTGGGAAGGCCCCTGGGGAAGATGGTTTACCCATCGAATTTTATTTAGCTTTTTGGGATATTTTAAAGGATGATATGGTTTTATTGTATAAAGAAACTTTTATTGTTAATGAACTTCCCCCTTCCTGGAGGAGGGGGATTGTATCATTACTTTTTAAAAAGGGTGAAAAGGATATGCTAAAAAATTGGCGCCCCATCACACTTTTAAATGTTGATTATAAAGTTTTAGCCAAGTTATTAGCTGTCCGTTTTAAACCTTTTATTCATAAATTAATTCACCCAAATCAGGTTTGTGGGGTACCTGGAAGGTCTATAGCTGAATCCCTAAATATTTTAAGAGATGTTTTATGGTATTTTAAGGATAGAAATCAAACTGTAGCAATTTTATCCTTAGACTTTGAAAAAGCCTTTGATAGGGTCTCCCATGAATACCTGTTTTTAGTTCTTAAAAAGATGGCAGTGCCTGAAACGATTTTAAGCCGAATCATGCTTTTATACCGATCCTGTTTTAGTCAAGTCTCTGTTAATGGCTTTTTAACCAGCGGTGTTCCTCTTTTATCAGGTGTCAAACAGGGCTGCCCCCTGTCCCCACTCCTTTTTATTTGCGCAATCGAACCACTGATGGCCCTCCTCAGAAAAGACCGGGTAGTAAGAGGCGTACCGATACCTGGTGGAGGAGGGACCCATCTAAAGGTGTTGGGGTACATGGATGATGTCACCATACTGTGCCCGGACTCTCCATCCATGAGGGGGGCATTGAGGAACACCAGCTATTTCTGCGAGGTCTCTGGTTTTAAGCTAAACACAGATAAATGTGACTGTTTTTATATTGGCTCCTGGGATTCATCCATCACCCCAGGAGTCACAATGCAACAGGATCAAATTAAAGTTTTAGGTATTGTTTTTAACCAGGTCAATGATGGGAGCCCTAACTGGGATTCAGCTATAGCTAAGATGGAGAAGAAGATTTTAATGTGGAATCTTAGAAACCTTACCATGGAGGGGAAGATTTTAATAATAAAGATGGTTTTACTCCCTATTATGCTATACATTGCCATGGTATTTCCTCCATCTATTTTATACATTAAAAAAGTAACTAGAATTGTTTTTACTTTTTTATGGGGTTCAAAAATGGAGAAATTAAAGCGTGATTTTATGTACAAAAGTAAAGATAATGGCGGGAAAGATGTTCCTAACCTTTTTACTTTCTTTTACATAAAGTATTTCTGTTTCTGTTTTAAAATTATTAAATCCGATGGCATTTTTAGCTGCTTTTTAAGGTACGCTGCGGGCATGGTTTTTAAAAGATGGTTGCGCATCCCTCTGAACGCTCCGGTGCTTCTGTGTCCCCCAAAACATTATGTGGTGTTGGAAAAGACAGTCAGGCTCCTAGGTCTCCAAGATTTGGAGCCTGACATACTGGGGGACCAGAGAAAGGTATCAAAGGTCCTCAGGCGGAGTGAGGTTACCCTGGCAGTGTCCAATTTCACACAGGCAAGATCCAAAAAGGTATGGCGGAACGTGTACGGGAAGTTTCTGGCGAATGTACACAGGGATCTTGCCTGGGCAATCGTCCACCAGTGCCTCCCTACTCGTGAGTTTCAGCACAGGCGAGGACTGGTGGCGAGAGCCAAGTGCCCGAGAGATGGCTGCGGAGTGGACGAAACGGTGCTGCACATATTTTGGAACTGCCCTTTTGCACGGGAGCTTTGGAGGAAGGTAGGCCCACTTTTGAAGTGGGCCTGCGGCCTAAAAGATTTTAATCACGAATGTGTCTTTTACGGTCTTTTTAACTGCCCCAATTTTAAACAGCAGATGATCTGCTGGATGATTATTAATTGTTTTAAAAATGCCATCTGGAAAGTTAGGAACATCTTACTTTTTAAACATGATTTTATTGATGTTAAAAACTGTATAAAGCTGGCCCTGAGTGAGATGTACATCTATTACCTAAGAGACAAGAAACAGTTGGGGGCCAGCGAGGCAGCATCCATGTGGTGTCTGCCTCTATGGAACGAAATAACAGTATAATCAGTTTTTATGACATTTGTATAATGTTTTATCCTGCCATTTTTATTTTTTCTCCTTTTATTACTGGTTTTATTATTTGTATTTTAAAACTTTTGTGAACCTTTTATTATTTTGCATTTTAAATTTTGTATGGTTTCTTATTTATTCAATAAAATTTTGTTGAAACCTTATCTGTTCTTATCAGTTTAATATCTGATACGTCCCCTATCTGGGGACCATATATTAAATGGATTTTTGAGAACGGGGGCCGATTTCGAAGCTTGCTTCCGTCGCCCTATGCATTGACCCGATATGGCAGTATCTTCGGGTACAGTGCACCACCCCCTTACAGGGTTAAAAAGAAAGATTCCTACTTTCATTGCTACCTGCTTGCTGGCTAGCCAGCTAGCCAGCCCTGTGGGCCTTGCTGCTGCTGCAGCCAAAAAACAAAAGGTGGTGCTGCTGCTGCTTCTGCTGCTTCTGCTTCTGCTTGTGTCTGGCCGCTGTTGGAGCGTCCAGGCACAGGACTTCTGCTGCTGCTGACTAAATGGCCTCCTTAATTGGATCATTTGAGTAGCCAGCACACCTGTGCAGGTAGGGCATGACATGATAGGCAGCTGCCTTGATAGCGGGTGGGTGCTGAATGTTCCTAATTGACAAAATAAGATTAATGCTTATGAAGAAATATAAAATCTCATCCCTTCCCCAATATCGCGCCACACCCCTACCCCTTAATTCCCTGGTTGAACTTGATGGACATATGTCTTTTTTCGACCGTACTAACTATGTAACTATGTAACATAACATGGGGGGGGGGGTCTCCTGGCTGTTCACACAGGTGTGTCATTGCTGTACATTGACCATGCATTGCTTCTGTGGTATTGCAAAGGCAAAGACAAATGCTTCCAGCCATCCATTGCACTAATGGATTGGTCATCAGCTGGCTGTCTATGTCCCGCATCAATATAGACCAAAGTACAGAGGGTTAGGCTATGCTATTGTGCACCTACCTGATGCATCAGAAGGTGCGAGGCCCTTGCTAAATTCTGTGCACAGACTTTGAGATCTATACTTTAGACTGTATCTAAACCTGCTCCAACATGGACTGACATTCTGGCCTACTTTCAGCCGATGCGACTTGTCTGTCGCTGAACAGTCGCTTTTTATGTATTCAGCACCTATGTATAATGTTGTAAAAATGCTCTAGAAGCTAAAGTCGCAGAAATGTCACACATATTTGGCCTGCAACTTTCTGTGCGACAAATTCAGACAGGAAAAATCAGTATAAATCCTTAGAAAATTATCCCCCAGTGTCTCCATCTGCTGGCGGTATTGAATAAGCATTGCTGCACTGATGGGGTATGCATTAGACGAAAAAAAAGAAGAAAAAGAAGAATAATACGCCCAGAAAAGAGGCGAAAAGGAGAAAAACGTAAAAAAACGTGAAAAAAAAGTAAGAGGAAGAGAAGGGAAAAAAAGGTGGAAATGGGTTTAAAAGTGATTTCGGCGGAGAAATATATATATATATATATATATATATATATATATATATATATATATATATACGCGCACACACACACATATATATAAACGTATTCTCCGTTGAGATATTGCAGCCGCTGCTGTGTCCAGGCCCAGGAGCCTTAGCACTGTGCTGTGATGTCACTCAATACCACTGACATCACTAGGTGTAAACAACATCTCTCCTTTGCTGTGTATGTGACTATGGAGCTGTTTGGTGATGTCGTCTATTATGGCCTTCATAGAAGCAACAGGAGATTGTTGCATCCATCTAGAACCCTCAGAACTACAGTGCTATGATGTCACTCACTTCCACAGGCCTTGCAGAGTGTAAACAACAACAACCCAGCTTTGTTGTGTATGTAACCATAGGGATTTGTGATGTCACCTAGAACCTTCACAGCAGCGACAGCTTTATGAGGAGCATCAGCACTGCTCTGCCTGAGCAGAACCATCACCGCCATAGGTTGTCAAATAACCCGGATTTAACCCACACAGGTAAGTCCAATGGGGTGCAGGCATGTCCTCTATGCTTACAGCTTCCCGTGGGTGTTGGTTTGATACCGTTTGGGGACAGCCAAGGAGGCATCTGCAGGCAACAAAGGTAGGTGTGTGCTTGTGTGTGTGTTTCCTATGCAGATCCTAAGCCCAGTGTCACATGCAAGTAGGAGGAGTAAGAAGGGTTCCTGGCAAATCCGGGTTATGGATTGCATTTAAAAAGGCCCCGTGGGAGTGCAATGGGCCCCTGTCTTGCTGCTTAGCAATAATGGTATGGGTTTAGGTTCTGCTGTGTGTACTGGTGGTTGACTGCCCCCCAGCCCAGAGTGTGCATGGAAAATTGTCTGGCAGCCTCCCTGACAGCAAGCAGTGATAGTGCCCATGAAGGGCACCTTGTTGGGCCCGCCCCTTTCACGGTTATCGCTTCTCGGCCTTTTGGCTAAGATCAAGTGTAGTATCTGTTCTTATCAGTTTAATATCTGATACGTCCCCTATCTGGGGACCATATATTAAATGGATTTTTGAGAACGGGGGCCGATTTCGAAGCTTGCTTCCGTCGCCCTATGCATTGACCCGATATGGCAGTATCTTCGGGTACAGTGCACCACCCCCTTACAGGGTTAAAAAGAAAGATTCCTACTTTCATTGCTACCTGCTTGCTGGCTAGCCAGCTAGCCAGCCCTGTGGGCCTTGCTGCTGCTGCAGCCAAAAAACAAAAGGTGGTGCTGCTGCTGCTTCTGCTGCTTCTGCTTCTGCTTGTGTCTGGCCGCTGTTGGAGCGTCCAGGCACAGGACTTCTGCTGCTGCTGACTAAATGGCCTCCTTAATTGGATCATTTGAGTAGCCAGCACACCTGTGCAGGTAGGGCATGACATGATAGGCAGCTGCCTTGATAGCGGGTGGGTGCTGAATGTTCCTAATTGACAAAATAAGATTAATGCTTATGAAGAAATATAAAATCTCATCCCTTCCCCAATATCGCGCCACACCCCTACCCCTTAATTCCCTGGTTGAACTTGATGGACATATGTCTTTTTTCGACCGTACTAACTATGTAACTATGTAACATAACATGGGGGGGGGGGGGGGGGGTCTCCTGGCTGTTCACACAGGTGTGTCATTGCTGTACATTGACCATGCATTGCTTCTGTGGTATTGCAAAGGCAAAGACAAATGCTTCCAGCCATCCATTGCACTAATGGATTGGTCATCAGCTGGCTGTCTATGTCCCGCATCAATATAGACCAAAGTACAGAGGGTTAGGCTATGCTATTGTGCACCTACCTGATGCATCAGAAGGTGCGAGGCCCTTGCTAAATTCTGTGCACAGACTTTGAGATCTATACTTTAGACTGTATCTAAACCTGCTCCAACATGGACTGACATTCTGGCCTACTTTCAGCCGATGCGACTTGTCTGTCGCTGAACAGTCGCTTTTTATGTATTCAGCACCTATGTATAATGTTGTAAAAATGCTCTAGAAGCTAAAGTCGCAGAAATGTCACACATATTTGGCCTGCAACTTTCTGTGCGACAAATTCAGACAGGAAAAATCAGTATAAATCCTTAGAAAATTATCCCCCAGTGTCTCCATCTGCTGGCGGTATTGAATAAGCATTGCTGCACTGATGGGGTATGCATTAGACGAAAAAAAAGAAGAAAAAGAAGAATAATACGCCCAGAAAAGAGGCGAAAAGGAGAAAAACGTAAAAAAACGTGAAAAAAAAGTAAGAGGAAGAGAAGGGAAAAAAAGGTGGAAATGGGTTTAAAAGTGATTTCGGCGGAGAAATATATATATATATATATATATATATATATATATATATATATACGCGCACACACACACATATATATAAACGTATTCTCCGTTGAGATATTGCAGCTGCTGCTGTGTCCAGGCCCAGGAGCCTTAGCACTGTGCTGTGATGTCACTCAATACCACTGACATCACTAGGTGTAAACAACATCTCTCCTTTGCTGTGTATGTGACTATGGAGCTGTTTGGTGATGTCGTCTATTATGGCCTTCATAGAAGCAACAGGAGATTGTTGCATCCATCTAGAACCCTCAGAACTACAGTGCTATGATGTCACTCACTTCCACAGGCCTTGCAGAGTGTAAACAACAACAACCCAGCTTTGTTGTGTATGTAACCATAGGGATTTGTGATGTCACCTAGAACCTTCACAGCAGCGACAGCTTTATGAGGAGCATCAGCACTGCTCTGCCTGAGCAGAACCATCACCGCCATAGGTTGTCAAATAACCCGGATTTAACCCACACAGGTAAGTCCAATGGGGTGCAGGCATGTCCTCTATGCTTACAGCTTCCCGTGGGTGTTGGTTTGATACCGTTTGGGGACAGCCAAGGAGGCATCTGCAGGCAACAAAGGTAGGTGTGTGCTTGTGTGTGTGTTTCCTATGCAGATCCTAAGCCCAGTGTCACATGCAAGTAGGAGGAGTAAGAAGGGTTCCTGGCAAATCCGGGTTATGGATTGCATTTAAAAAGGCCCCGTGGGAGTGCAATGGGCCCCTGTCTTGCTGCTTAGCAATAATGGTATGGGTTTAGGTTCTGCTGTGTGTACTGGTGGTTGACTGCCCCCCAGCCCAGAGTGTGCATGGAAAATTGTCTGGCAGCCTCCCTGACAGCAAGCAGTGATAGTGCCCATGAAGGGCACCTTGTTGGGCCCGCCCCTTTCACGGTTATCGCTTCTCGGCCTTTTGGCTAAGATCAAGTGTAGTATCTGTTCTTATCAGTTTAATATCTGATACGTCCCCTATCTGGGGACCATATATTAAATGGATTTTTGAGAACGGGGGCCGATTTCGAAGCTTGCTTCCGTCGCCCTATGCATTGACCCGATATGGCAGTATCTTCGGGTACAGTGCACCACCCCCTTACAGGGTTAAAAAGAAAGATTCCTACTTTCATTGCTACCTGCTTGCTGGCTAGCCAGCTAGCCAGCCCTGTGGGCCTTGCTGCTGCTGCAGCCAAAAAACAAAAGGTGGTGCTGCTGCTGCTTCTGCTGCTTCTGCTTCTGCTTGTGTCTGGCCGCTGTTGGAGCGTCCAGGCACAGGACTTCTGCTGCTGCTGACTAAATGGCCTCCTTAATTGGATCATTTGAGTAGCCAGCACACCTGTGCAGGTAGGGCATGACATGATAGGCAGCTGCCTTGATAGAGGGTAGGTGCTGAATGTTCCTAATTGACAAAATAAGATTAATGCTTATGAAGAAATATAAAATCTCATCCCTTCCCCAATATCGCGCCACACCCCTACCCCTTAATTCCCTGGTTGAACTTGATGGACATATGTCTTTTTTCGACCGTACTAACTATGTAACTATGTAACATAACATGGGGGGGGGGGGTCTCCTGGCTGTTCACACAGGTGTGTCATTGCTGTACATTGACCATGCATTGCTTCTGTGGTATTGCAAAGGCAAAGACAAATGCTTCCAGCCATCCATTGCACTAATGGATTGGTCATCAGCTGGCTGTCTATGTCCCGCATCAATATAGACCAAAGTACAGAGGGTTAGGCTATGCTATTGTGCACCTACCTGATGCATCAGAAGGTGCGAGGCCCTTGCTAAATTCTGTGCACAGACTTAGAGATCTATACTTTAGACTGTATCTAAACCTGCTCCAACATGGACTGACATTCTGGCCTACTTTCAGCCGATGCGACTTGTCTGTCGCTGAACAGTCGCTTTTTATGTATTCAGCACCTATGTATAATGTTGTAAAAATGCTCTAGAAGCTAAAGTCGCAGAAATGTCACACATATTTGGCCTGCAACTTTCTGTGCGACAAATTCAGACAGGAAAAATCAGTATAAATCCTTAGAAAATTATCCCCCAGTGTCTCCATCTGCTGGCGGTATTGAATAAGCATTGCTGCACTGATGGGGTATGCATTAGACGAAAAAAAAGAAGAAAAAGAAGAATAATACGCCCAGAAAAGAGGCGAAAAGGAGAAAAACGTAAAAAAACGTGAAAAAAAAGTAAGAGGAAGAGAAGGGAAAAAAAGGTGGAAATGGGTTTAAAAGTGATTTCGGCGGAGAAATATATATATATATATATATATATATATATATATACGCGCACACACACACATATATATATAAACGTATTCTCCGTTGAGATATTGCAGCCGCTGCTGTGTCCAGGCCCAGGAGCCTTAGCACTGTGCTGTGATGTCACTCAATACCACTGACATCACTAGGTGTAAACAACATCTCTCCTTTGCTGTGTATGTGACTATGGAGCTGTTTGGTGATGTCGTCTATTATGGCCTTCATAGAAGCAACAGGAGATTGTTGCATCCATCTAGAACCCTCAGAACTACAGTGCTATGATGTCACTCACTTCCACAGGCCTTGCAGAGTGTAAACAACAACAACCCAGCTTTGTTGTGTATGTAACCATAGGGATTTGTGATGTCACCTAGAACCTTCACAGCAGCGACAGCTTTATGAGGAGCATCAGCACTGCTCTGCCTGAGCAGAACCATCACCGCCATAGGTTGTCAAATAACCCGGATTTAACCCACACAGGTAAGTCCAATGGGGTGCAGGCATGTCCTCTATGCTTACAGCTTCCCGTGGGTGTTGGTTTGATACCGTTTGGGGACAGCCAGGGAGGCATCTGCAGGCAACAAAGGTAGGTGTGTGCTTGTGTGTGTGTTTCCTATGCAGATCCTAAGCCCAGTGTCACATGCAAGTAGGAGGAGTAAGAAGGGTTCCTGGCAAATCCGGGTTATGGATTGCATTTAAAAAGGCCCCGTGGGAGTGCAATGGGCCCCTGTCTTGCTGCTTAGCAATAATGGTATGGGTTTAGGTTCTGCTGTGTGTACTGGTGGTTGACTGCCCCCCAGCCCAGAGTGTGCATGGAAAATTGTCTGGCAGCCTCCCTGACAGCAATCAGTGATAGTGCCCATGAAGGGCACCTTGTTGGGCCCGCCCCTTTCACGGTTATCGCTTCTCGGCCTTTTGGCTAAGATCAAGTGTAGTATCTGTTCTTATCAGTTTAATATCTGATACGTCCCCTATCTGGGGACCATATATTAAATGGATTTTTGAGAACGGGGGCCGATTTCGAAGCTTGCTTCCGTCGCCCTATGCATTGACCCGATATGGCAGTATCTTCGGGTACAGTGCACCACCCCCTTACAGGGTTAAAAAGAAAGATTCCTACTTTCATTGCTACCTGCTTGCTGGCTAGCCAGCTAGCCAGCCCTGTGGGCCTTGCTGCTGCTGCAGCCAAAAAACAAAAGGTGGTGCTGCTGCTGCTTCTGCTGCTTCTGCTTCTGCTTGTGTCTGGCCGCTGTTGGAGCGTCCAGGCACAGGACTTCTGCTGCTGCTGACTAAATGGCCTCCTTAATTGGATCATTTGAGTAGCCAGCACACCTGTGCAGGTAGGGCATGACATGATAGGCAGCTGCCTTGATAGCGGGTGGGTGCTGAATGTTCCTAATTGACAAAATAAGATTAATGCTTATGAAGAAATATAAAATCTCATCCCTTCCCCAATATCGCGCCACACCCCTACCCCTTAATTCCCTGGTTGAACTTGATGGACATATGTCTTTTTTCGACCGTACTAACTATGTAACTATGTAACATAACATGGGGGGGGGGGGGGGGTCTCCTGGCTGTTCACACAGGTGTGTCATTGCTGTACATTGACCATGCATTGCTTCTGTGGTATTGCAAAGGCAAAGACAAATGCTTCCAGCCATCCATTGCACTAATGGATTGGTCATCAGCTGGCTGTCTATGTCCCGCATCAATATAGACCAAAGTACAGAGGGTTAGGCTATGCTATTGTGCACCTACCTGATGCATCAGAAGGTGCGAGGCCCTTGCTAAATTCTGTGCACAGACTTTGAGATCTATACTTTAGACTGTATCTAAACCTGCTCCAACATGGACTGACATTCTGGCCTACTTTCAGCCGATGCGACTTGTCTGTCGCTGAACAGTCGCTTTTTATGTATTCAGCACCTATGTATAATGTTGTAAAAATGCTCTAGAAGCTAAAGTCGCAGAAATGTCACACATATTTGGCCTGCAACTTTCTGTGCGACAAATTCAGACAGGAAAAATCAGTATAAATCCTTAGAAAATTATCCCCCAGTGTCTCCATCTGCTGGCGGTATTGAATAAGCATTGCTGCACTGATGGGGTATGCATTAGACGAAAAAAAAGAAGAAAAAGAAGAATAATACGCCCAGAAAAGAGGCGAAAAGGAGAAAAACGTAAAAAAACGTGAAAAAAAAGTAAGAGGAAGAGAAGGGAAAAAAAGGTGGAAATGGGTTTAAAAGTGATTTCGGCGGAGAAATATATATATATATATATATATATATATATATATATTTATACGCGCACACACACACATATATATAAACGTATTCTCCGTTGAGATATTGCAGCCGCTGCTGTGTCCAGGCCCAGGAGCCTTAGCACTGTGCTGTGATGTCACTCAATACCACTGACATCACTAGGTGTAAACAACATCTCTCCTTTGCTGTGTATGTGACTATGGAGCTGTTTGGTGATGTCGTCTATTATGGCCTTCATAGAAGCAACAGGAGATTGTTGCATCCATCTAGAACCCTCAGAACTACAGTGCTATGATGTCACTCACTTCCACAGGCCTTGCAGAGTGTAAACAACAACAACCCAGCTTTGTTGTGTATGTAACCATAGGGATTTGTGATGTCACCTAGAACCTTCACAGCAGCGACAGCTTTATGAGGAGCATCAGCACTGCTCTGCCTGAGCAGAACCATCACCGCCATAGGTTGTCAAATAACCCGGATTTAACCCACACAGGTAAGTCCAATGGGGTGCAGGCATGTCCTCTATGCTTACAGCTTCCCGTGGGTGTTGGTTTGATACCGTTTGGGGACAGCCAAGGAGGCATCTGCAGGCAACAAAGGTAGGTGTGTGCTTGTGTGTGTGTTTCCTATGCAGATCCTAAGCCCAGTGTCACATGCAAGTAGGAGGAGTAAGAAGGGTTCCTGGCAAATCCGGGTTATGGATTGCATTTAAAAAGGCCCCGTGGGAGTGCAATGGGCCCCTGTCTTGCTGCTTAGCAATAATGGTATGGGTTTAGGTTCTGCTGTGTGTACTGGTGGTTGACTGCCCCCCAGCCCAGAGTGTGCATGGAAAATTGTCTGGCAGCCTCCCTGACAGCAAGCAGTGATAGTGCCCATGAAGGGCACCTTGTTGGGCCCGCCCCTTTCACGGTTATCGCTTCTCGGCCTTTTGGCTAAGATCAAGTGTAGTATCTGTTCTTATCAGTTTAATATCTGATACGTCCCCTATCTGGGGACCATATATTAAATGGATTTTTGAGAACGGGGGCCGATTTCGAAGCTTGCTTCCGTCGCCCTATGCATTGACCCGATATGGCAGTATCTTCGGGTACAGTGCACCACCCCCTTACAGGGTTAAAAAGAAAGATTCCTACTTTCATTGCTACCTGCTTGCTGGCTAGCCAGCTAGCCAGCCCTGTGGGCCTTGCTGCTGCTGCAGCCAAAAAACAAAAGGTGGTGCTGCTGCTGCTTCTGCTGCTTCTGCTTCTGCTTGTGTCTGGCCGCTGTTGGAGCGTCCAGGCACAGGACTTCTGCTGCTGCTGACTAAATGGCCTCCTTAATTGGATCATTTGAGTAGCCAGCACACCTGTGCAGGTAGGGCATGACATGATAGGCAGCTGCCTTGATAGCGGGTGGGTGCTGAATGTTCCTAATTGACAAAATAAGATTAATGCTTATGAAGAAATATAAAATCTCATCCCTTCCCCAATATCGCGCCACACCCCTACCCCTTAATTCCCTGGTTGAACTTGATGGACATATGTCTTTTTTCGACCGTACTAACTATGTAACTATGTAACATAACATGGGGGGGGGGGGGGTCTCCTGGCTGTTCACACAGGTGTGTCATTGCTGTACATTGACCATGCATTGCTTCTGTGGTATTGCAAAGGCAAAGACAAATGCTTCCAGCCATCCATTGCACTAATGGATTGGTCATCAGCTGGCTGTCTATGTCCCGCATCAATATAGACCAAAGTACAGAGGGTTAGGCTATGCTATTGTGCACCTACCTGATGCATCAGAAGGTGCGAGGCCCTTGCTAAATTCTGTGCACAGACTTTGAGATCTATACTTTAGACTGTATCTAAACCTGCTCCAACATGGACTGACATTCTGGCCTACTTTCAGCCGATGCGACTTGTCTGTCGCTGAACAGTCGCTTTTTATGTATTCAGCACCTATGTATAATGTTGTAAAAATGCTCTAGAAGCTAAAGTCGCAGAAATGTCACACATATTTGGCCTGCAACTTTCTGTGCGACAAATTCAGACAGGAAAAATCAGTATAAATCCTTAGAAAATTATCCCCCAGTGTCTCCATCTGCTGGCGGTATTGAATAAGCATTGCTGCACTGATGGGGTATGCATTAGACGAAAAAAAAGAAGAAAAAGAAGAATAATACGCCCAGAAAAGAGGCGAAAAGGAGAAAAACGTAAAAAAACGTGAAAAAAAAGTAAGAGGAAGAGAAGGGAAAAAAAGGTGGAAATGGGTTTAAAAGTGATTTCGGCGGAGAAATATATATATATATATATATATATATATATATATATATATATATATACGCGCACACACACACATATATATAAACGTATTCTCCGTTGAGATATTGCAGCCGCTGCTGTGTCCAGGCCCAGGAGCCTTAGCACTGTGCTGTGATGTCACTCAATACCACTGACATCACTAGGTGTAAACAACATCTCTCCTTTGCTGTGTATGTGACTATGGAGCTGTTTGGTGATGTCGTCTATTATGGCCTTCATAGAAGCAACAGGAGATTGTTGCATCCATCTAGAACCCTCAGAACTACAGTGCTATGATGTCACTCACTTCCACAGGCCTTGCAGAGTGTAAACAACAACAACCCAGCTTTGTTGTGTATGTAACCATAGGGATTTGTGATGTCACCTAGAACCTTCACAGCAGCGACAGCTTTATGAGGAGCATCAGCACTGCTCTGCCTGAGCAGAACCATCACCGCCATAGGTTGTCAAATAACCCGGATTTAACCCACACAGGTAAGTCCAATGGGGTGCAGGCATGTCCTCTATGCTTACAGCTTCCCGTGGGTGTTGGTTTGATACCGTTTGGGGACAGCCAAGGAGGCATCTGCAGGCAACAAAGGTAGGTGTGTGCTTGTGTGTGTGTTTCCTATGCAGATCCTAAGCCCAGTGTCACATGCAAGTAGGAGGAGTAAGAAGGGTTCCTGGCAAATCCGGGTTATGGATTGCATTTAAAAAGGCCCCGTGGGAGTGCAATGGGCCCCTGTCTTGCTGCTTAGCAATAATGGTATGGGTTTAGGTTCTGCTGTGTGTACTGGTGGTTGACTGCCCCCCAGCCCAGAGTGTGCATGGAAAATTGTCTGGCAGCCTCCCTGACAGCAAGCAGTGATAGTGCCCATGAAGGGCACCTTGTTGGGCCCGCCCCTTTCACGGTTATCGCTTCTCGGCCTTTTGGCTAAGATCAAGTGTAGTATCTGTTCTTATCAGTTTAATATCTGATACGTCCCCTATCTGGGGACCATATATTAAATGGATTTTTGAGAACGGGGGCCGATTTCGAAGCTTGCTTCCGTCGCCCTATGCATTGACCCGATATGGCAGTATCTTCGGGTACAGTGCACCACCCCCTTACAGGGTTAAAAAGAAAGATTCCTACTTTCATTGCTACCTGCTTGCTGGCTAGCCAGCTAGCCAGCCCTGTGGGCCTTGCTGCTGCTGCAGCCAAAAAACAAAAGGTGGTGCTGCTGCTGCTTCTGCTGCTTCTGCTTCTGCTTGTGTCTGGCCGCTGTTGGAGCGTCCAGGCACAGGACTTCTGCTGCTGCTGACTAAATGGCCTCCTTAATTGGATCATTTGAGTAGCCAGCACACCTGTGCAGGTAGGGCATGACATGATAGGCAGCTGCCTTGATAGCGGGTGGGTGCTGAATGTTCCTAATTGACAAAATAAGATTAATGCTTATGAAGAAATATAAAATCTCATCCCTTCCCCAATATCGCGCCACACCCCTACCCCTTAATTCCCTGGTTGAACTTGATGGACATATGTCTTTTTTCGACCGTACTAACTATGTAACTATGTAACATAACATGGGGGGGGTCTCCTGGCTGTTCACACAGGTGTGTCATTGCTGTACATTGACCATGCATTGCTTCTGTGGTATTGCAAAGGCAAAGACAAATGCTTCCAGCCATCCATTGCACTAATGGATTGGTCATCAGCTGGCTGTCTATGTCCCGCATCAATATAGACCAAAGTACAGAGGGTTAGGCTATGCTATTGTGCACCTACCTGATGCATCAGAAGGTGCGAGGCCCTTGCTAAATTCTGTGCACAGACTTTGAGATCTATACTTTAGACTGTATCTAAACCTGCTCCAACATGGACTGACATTCTGGCCTACTTTCAGCCGATGCGACTTGTCTGTCGCTGAACAGTCGCTTTTTATGTATTCAGCACCTATGTATAATGTTGTAAAAATGCTCTAGAAGCTAAAGTCGCAGAAATGTCACACATATTTGGCCTGCAACTTTCTGTGCAACAAATTCAGACAGGAAAAATCAGTATAAATCCTTAGAAAATTATCCCCCAGTGTCTCCATCTGCTGGCGGTATTGAATAAGCATTGCTGCACTGATGGGGTATGCATTAGACGAAAAAAAAGAAGAAAAAGAAGAATAATACGCCCAGAAAAGAGGCGAAAAGGAGAAAAACGTAAAAAAACGTGAAAAAAAAGTAAGAGGAAGAGAAGGGAAAAAAAGGTGGAAATGGGTTTAAAAGTGATTTCGGCAGAGAAATATATATATATATATATATATATATATATATATATATATATATATACGCGCACACACACACATATATATAAACGTATTCTCCGTTGAGATATTGCAGCCGCTGCTGTGTCCAGGCCCAGGAGCCTTAGCACTGTGCTGTGATGTCACTCAATACCACTGACATCACTAGGTGTAAACAACATCTCTCCTTTGCTGTGTATGTGACTATGGAGCTGTTTGGTGATGTCGTCTATTATGGCCTTCATAGAAGCAACAGGAGATTGTTGCATCCATCTAGAACCCTCAGAACTACAGTGCTATGATGTCACTCACTTCCACAGGCCTTGCAGAGTGTAAACAACAACAACCCAGCTTTGTTGTGTATGTAACCATAGGGATTTGTGATGTCACCTAGAACCTTCACAGCAGCGACAGCTTTATGAGGAGCATCAGCACTGCTCTGCCTGAGCAGAACCATCACCGCCATAGGTTGTCAAATAACCCGGATTTAACCCACACAGGTAAGTCCAATGGGGTGCAGGCATGTCCTCTATGCTTACAGCTTCCCGTGGGTGTTGGTTTGATACCGTTTGGGGACAGCCAAGGAGGCATCTGCAGGCAACAAAGGTAGGTGTGTGCTTGTGTGTGTGTTTCCTATGCAGATCCTAAGCCCAGTGTCACATGCAAGTAGGAGGAGTAAGAAGGGTTCCTGGCAAATCCGGGTTATGGATTGCATTTAAAAAGGCCCCGTGGGAGTGCAATGGGCCCCTGTCTTGCTGCTTAGCAATAATGGTATGGGTTTAGGTTCTGCTGTGTGTACTGGTGGTTGACTGCCCCCCAGCCCAGAGTGTGCATGGAAAATTGTCTGGCAGCCTCCCTGACAGCAAGCAGTGATAGTGCCCATGAAGGGCACCTTGTTGGGCCCGCCCCTTTCACGGTTATCGCTTCTCGGCCTTTTGGCTAAGATCAAGTGTAGTATCTGTTCTTATCAGTTTAATGTCTGATACGTCCCCTATCTGGGGACCATATATTAAATGGATTTTTGAGAACGGGGGCCGATTTTGAAGCTTGCTTCCGTCGCCCTATGCATTGACCCGATATGGCAGTATCTTCGGGTACAGTGCACCACCCCCTTACAGGGTTAAAAAGAAAGATTCCTACTTTCATTGCTACCTGCTTGCTGGCTAGCCAGCTAGCCAGCCCTGTGGGCCTTGCTGCTGCTGCAGCCAAAAAACAAAAGGTGGTGCTGCTGCTGCTTCTGCTGCTTCTGCTTCTGCTTGTGTCTGGCCGCTGTTGGAGCGTCCAGGCACAGGACTTCTGCTGCTGCTGACTAAATGGCCTCCTTAATTGGATCATTTGAGTAGCCAGCACACCTGTGCAGGTAGGGCATGACATGATAGGCAGCTGCCTTGATAGCGGGTGGGTGCTGAATGTTCCTAATTGACAAAATAAGATTAATGCTTATGAAGAAATATAAAATCTCATCCCTTCCCCAATATCGCGCCACACCCCTACCCCTTAATTCCCTGGTTGAACTTGATGGACATATGTCTTTTTTCGACCGTACTAACTATGTAACTATGTAACATAACATGGGGGGGGGGGGGGTCTCCTGGCTGTTCACACAGGTGTGTCATTGCTGTACATTGACCATGCATTGCTTCTGTGGTATTGCAAAGGCAAAGACAAATGCTTCCAGCCATCCATTGCACTAATGGATTGGTCATCAGCTGGCTGTCTATGTCCCGCATCAATATAGACCAAAGTACAGAGGGTTAGGCTATGCTATTGTGCACCTACCTGATGCATCAGAAGGTGCGAGGCCCTTGCTAAATTCTGTGCACAGACTTTGAGATCTATACTTTAGACTGTATCTAAACCTGCTCCAACATGGACTGACATTCTGGCCTACTTTCAGCCGATGCGACTTGTCTGTCGCTGAACAGTCGCTTTTTATGTATTCAGCACCTATGTATAATGTTGTAAAAATGCTCTAGAAGCTAAAGTCGCAGAAATGTCACACATATTTGGCCTGCAACTTTCTGTGCGACAAATTCAGACAGGAAAAATCAGTATAAATCCTTAGAAAATTATCCCCCAGTGTCTCCATCTGCTGGCGGTATTGAATAAGCATTGCTGCACTGATGGGGTATGCATTAGACGAAAAAAAAGAAGAAAAAGAAGAATAATACGCCCAGAAAAGAGGCGAAAAGGAGAAAAACGTAAAAAAACGTGAAAAAAAAGTAAGAGGAAGAGAAGGGAAAAAAAGGTGGAAATGGGTTTAAAAGTGATTTCGGCGGAGAAATATATATATATATATATATATATATATATATATATATATATATACGCGCACACACACACATATATATAAACGTATTCTCCGTTGAGATATTGCAGCCGCTGCTGTGTCCAGGCCCAGGAGCCTTAGCACTGTGCTGTGATGTCACTCAATACCACTGACATCACTAGGTGTAAACAACATCTCTCCTTTGCTGTGTATGTGACTATGGAGCTGTTTGGTGATGTCGTCTATTATGGCCTTCATAGAAGCAACAGGAGATTGTTGCATCCATCTAGAACCCTCAGAACTACAGTGCTATGATGTCACTCACTTCCACAGGCCTTGCAGAGTGTAAACAACAACAACCCAGCTTTGTTGTGTATGTAACCATAGGGATTTGTGATGTCACCTAGAACCTTCACAGCAGCGACAGCTTTATGAGGAGCATCAGCACTGCTCTGCCTGAGCAGAACCATCACCGCCATAGGTTGTCAAATAACCCGGATTTAACCCACACAGGTAAGTCCAATGGGGTGCAGGCATGTCCTCTATGCTTACAGCTTCCCGTGGGTGTTGGTTTGATACCGTTTGGGGACAGCCAAGGAGGCATCTGCAGGCAACAAAGGTAGGTGTGTGCTTGTGTGTGTGTTTCCTATGCAGATCCTAAGCCCAGTGTCACATGCAAGTAGGAGGAGTAAGAAGGGTTCCTGGCAAATCCGGGTTATGGATTGCATTTAAAAAGGCCCCGTGGGAGTGCAATGGGCCCCTGTCTTGCTGCTTAGCAATAATGGTATGGGTTTAGGTTCTGCTGTGTGTACTGGTGGTTGACTGCCCCCCAGCCCAGAGTGTGCATGGAAAATTGTCTGGCAGCCTCCCTGACAGCAAGCAGTGATAGTGCCCATGAAGGGCACCTTGTTGGGCCCGCCCCTTTCACGGTTATCGCTTCTCGGCCTTTTGGCTAAGATCAAGTGTAGTATCTGTTCTTATCAGTTTAATATCTGATACGTCCCCTATCTGGGGACCATATATTAAATGGATTTTTGAGAACGGGGGCCGATTTCGAAGCTTGCTTCCGTCGCCCTATGCATTGACCCGATATGGCAGTATCTTCGGGTACAGTGCACCACCCCCTTACAGGGTTAAAAAGAAAGATTCCTACTTTCATTGCTACCTGCTTGCTGGCTAGCCAGCTAGCCAGCCCTGTGGGCCTTGCTGCTGCTGCAGCCAAAAAACAAAAGGTGGTGCTGCTGCTGCTTCTGCTGCTTCTGCTTCTGCTTGTGTCTGGCCGCTGTTGGAGCGTCCAGGCACAGGACTTCTGCTGCTGCTGACTAAATGGCCTCCTTAATTGGATCATTTGAGTAGCCAGCACACCTGTGCAGGTAGGGCATGACATGATAGGCAGCTGCCTTGATAGCGGGTGGGTGCTGAATGTTCCTAATTGACAAAATAAGATTAATGCTTATGAAGAAATATAAAATCTCATCCCTTCCCCAATATCGCGCCACACCCCTACCCCTTAATTCCCTGGTTGAACTTGATGGACATATGTCTTTTTTCGACCGTACTAACTATGTAACTATGTAACATAACATGGGGGGGGGGGTCTCCTGGCTGTTCACACAGGTGTGTCATTGCTGTACATTGACCATGCATTGCTTCTGTGGTATTGCAAAGGCAAAGACAAATGCTTCCAGCCATCCATTGCACTAATGGATTGGTCATCAGCTGGCTGTCTATGTCCCGCATCAATATAGACCAAAGTACAGAGGGTTAGGCTATGCTATTGTGCACCTACCTGATGCATCAGAAGGTGCGAGGCCCTTGCTAAATTCTGTGCACAGACTTTGAGATCTATACTTTAGACTGTATCTAAACCTGCTCCAACATGGACTGACATTCTGGCCTACTTTCAGCCGATGCGACTTGTCTGTCGCTGAACAGTCGCTTTTTATGTATTCAGCACCTATGTATAATGTTGTAAAAATGCTCTAGAAGCTAAAGTCGCAGAAATGTCACACATATTTGGCCTGCAACTTTCTGTGCGACAAATTCAGACAGGAAAAATCAGTATAAATCCTTAGAAAATTATCCCCCAGTGTCTCCATCTGCTGGCGGTATTGAATAAGCATTGCTGCACTGATGGGGTATGCATTAGACGAAAAAAAAGAAGAAAAAGAAGAATAATACGCCCAGAAAAGAGGCGAAAAGGAGAAAAACGTAAAAAAACGTGAAAAAAAAGTAAGAGGAAGAGAAGGGAAAAAAAGGTGGAAATGGGTTTAAAAGTGATTTCGGCGGAGAAATATATATATATATATATATATATATATATATATATATATATATACGCGCACACACACACATATATATAAACGTATTCTCCGTTGAGATATTGCAGCCGCTGCTGTGTCCAGGCCCAGGAGCCTTAGCACTGTGCTGTGATGTCACTCAATACCACTGACATCACTAGGTGTAAACAACATCTCTCCTTTGCTGTGTATGTGACTATGGAGCTGTTTGGTGATGTCGTCTATTATGGCCTTCATAGAAGCAACAGGAGATTGTTGCATCCATCTAGAACCCTCAGAACTACAGTGCTATGATGTCACTCACTTCCACAGGCCTTGCAGAGTGTAAACAACAACAACCCAGCTTTGTTGTGTATGTAACCATAGGGATTTGTGATGTCACCTAGAACCTTCACAGCAGCGACAGCTTTATGAGGAGCATCAGCACTGCTCTGCCTGAGCAGAACCATCACCGCCATAGGTTGTCAAATAACCCGGATTTAACCCACACAGGTAAGTCCAATGGGGTGCAGGCATGTCCTCTATGCTTACAGCTTCCCGTGGGTGTTGGTTTGATACCGTTTGGGGACAGCCAAGGAGGCATCTGCAGGCAACAAAGGTAGGTGTGTGCTTGTGTGTGTGTTTCCTATGCAGATCCTAAGCCCAGTGTCACATGCAAGTAGGAGGAGTAAGAAGGGTTCCTGGCAAATCCGGGTTATGGATTGCATTTAAAAAGGCCCCGTGGGAGTGCAATGGGCCCCTGTCTTGCTGCTTAGCAATAATGGTATGGGTTTAGGTTCTGCTGTGTGTACTGGTGGTTGACTGCCCCCCAGCCCAGAGTGTGCATGGAAAATTGTCTGGCAGCCTCCCTGACAGCAAGCAGTGATAGTGCCCATGAAGGGCACCTTGTTGGGCCCGCCCCTTTCACGGTTATCGCTTCTCGGCCTTTTGGCTAAGATCAAGTGTAGTATCTGTTCTTATCAGTTTAATATCTGATACGTCCCCTATCTGGGGACCATATATTAAATGGATTTTTTAGAACGGGGGCCGATTTCGAAGCTTGCTTCCGTCGCCCTATGCATTGACCCGATATGGCAGTATCTTCGGGTACAGTGCACCACCCCCTTACAGGGTTAAAAAGAAAGATTCCTACTTTCATTGCTACCTGCTTGCTGGCTAGCCAGCTAGCCAGCCCTGTGGGCCTTGCTGCTGCTGCAGCCAAAAAACAAAAGGTGGTGCTGCTGCTGCTTCTGCTGCTTCTGCTTCTGCTTGTGTCTGGCCGCTGTTGGAGCGTCCAGGCACAGGACTTCTGCTGCTGCTGACTAAATGGCCTCCTTAATTGGATCATTTGAGTAGCCAGCACACCTGTGCAGGTAGGGCATGACATGATAGGCAGCTGCCTTGATAGCGGGTGGGTGCTGAATGTTCCTAATTGACAAAATAAGATTAATGCTTATGAAGAAATATAAAATCTCATCCCTTCCCCAATATCGCGCCACACCCCTACCCCTTAATTCCCTGGTTGAACTTGATGGACATATGTCTTTTTTCGACCGTACTAACTATGTAACTATGTAACATAACATGGGGGGGGGGGGGGGGGGTCTCCTGGCTGTTCACACAGGTGTGTCATTGCTGTACATTGACCATGCATTGCTTCTGTGGTATTGCAAAGGCAAAGACAAATGCTTCCAGCCATCCATTGCACTAATGGATTGGTCATCAGCTGGCTGTCTATGTCCCGCATCAATATAGACCAAAGTACAGAGGGTTAGGCTATGCTATTGTGCACCTACCTGATGCATCAGAAGGTGCGAGGCCCTTGCTAAATTCTGTGCACAGACTTTGAGATCTATACTTTAGACTGTATCTAAACCTGCTCCAACATGGACTGACATTCTGGCCTACTTTCAGCCGATGCGACTTGTCTGTCGCTGAACAGTCGCTTTTTATGTATTCAGCACCTATGTATAATGTTGTAAAAATGCTCTAGAAGCTAAAGTCGCAGAAATGTCACACATATTTGGCCTGCAACTTTCTGTGCGACAAATTCAGACAGGAAAAATCAGTATAAATCCTTAGAAAATTATCCCCCAGTGTCTCCATCTGCTGGCGGTATTGAATAAGCATTGCTGCACTGATGGGGTATGCATTAGACGAAAAAAAAGAAGAAAAAGAAGAATAATACGCCCAGAAAAGAGGCGAAAAGGAGAAAAACGTAAAAAAACGTGAAAAAAAAGTAAGAGGAAGAGAAGGGAAAAAAAGGTGGAAATGGGTTTAAAAGTGATTTCGGCGGAGAAATATATATATATATATATATATATATATATATATATATATATATATATACGCGCACACACACACATATATATAAACGTATTCTCCGTTGAGATATTGCAGCCGCTGCTGTGTCCAGGCCCAGGAGCCTTAGCACTGTGCTGTGATGTCACTCAATACCACTGACATCACTAGGTGTAAACAACATCTCTCCTTTGCTGTGTATGTGACTATGGAGCTGTTTGGTGATGTCGTCTATTATGGCCTTCATAGAAGCAACAGGAGATTGTTGCATCCATCTAGAACCCTCAGAACTACAGTGCTATGATGTCACTCACTTCCACAGGCCTTGCAGAGTGTAAACAACAACAACCCAGCTTTGTTGTGTATGTAACCATAGGGATTTGTGATGTCACCTAGAACCTTCACAGCAGCGACAGCTTTATGAGGAGCATCAGCACTGCTCTGCCTGAGCAGAACCATCACCGCCATAGGTTGTCAAATAACCCGGATTTAACCCACACAGGTAAGTCCAATGGGGTGCAGGCATGTCCTCTATGCTTACAGCTTCCCGTGGGTGTTGGTTTGATACCGTTTGGGGACAGCCAAGGAGGCATCTGCAGGCAACAAAGGTAGGTGTGTGCTTGTGTGTGTGTTTCCTATGCAGATCCTAAGCCCAGTGTCACATGCAAGTAGGAGGAGTAAGAAGGGTTCCTGGCAAATCCGGGTTATGGATTGCATTTAAAAAGGCCCCGTGGGAGTGCAATGGGCCCCTGTCTTGCTGCTTAGCAATAATGGTATGGGTTTAGGTTCTGCTGTGTGTACTGGTGGTTGACTGCCCCCCAGCCCAGAGTGTGCATGGAAAATTGTCTGGCAGCCTCCCTGACAGCAAGCAGTGATAGTGCCCATGAAGGGCACCTTGTTGGGCCCGCCCCTTTCACGGTTATCGCTTCTCGGCCTTTTGGCTAAGATCAAGTGTAGTATCTGTTCTTATCAGTTTAATATCTGATACGTCCCCTATCTGGGGACCATATATTAAATGGATTTTTGAGAACGGGGGCCGATTTCGAAGCTTGCTTCCGTCGCCCTATGCATTGACCCGATATGGCAGTATCTTCGGGTACAGTGCACCACCCCCTTACAGGGTTAAAAAGAAAGATTCCTACTTTCATTGCTACCTGCTTGCTGGCTAGCCAGCTAGCCAGCCCTGTGGGCCTTGCTGCTGCTGCAGCCAAAAAACAAAAGGTGGTGCTGCTGCTGCTTCTGCTGCTTCTGCTTCTGCTTGTGTCTGGCCGCTGTTGGAGCGTCCAGGCACAGGACTTCTGCTGCTGCTGACTAAATGGCCTCCTTAATTGGATCATTTGAGTAGCCAGCACACCTGTGCAGGTAGGGCATGACATGATAGGCAGCTGCCTTGATAGCGGGTGGGTGCTGAATGTTCCTAATTGACAAAATAAGATTAATGCTTATGAAGAAATATAAAATCTCATCCCTTCCCCAATATCGCGCCACACCCCTACCCCTTAATTCCCTGGTTGAACTTGATGGACATATGTCTTTTTTCGACCGTACTAACTATGTAACTATGTAACATAACATGGGGGGGGGGGGGGGTCTCCTGGCTGTTCACACAGGTGTGTCATTGCTGTACATTGACCATGCATTGCTTCTGTGGTATTGCAAAGGCAAAGACAAATGCTTCCAGCCATCCATTGCACTAATGGATTGGTCATCAGCTGGCTGTCTATGTCCCGCATCAATATAGACCAAAGTACAGAGGGTTAGGCTATGCTATTGTGCACCTACCTGATGCATCAGAAGGTGCGAGGCCCTTGCTAAATTCTGTGCACAGACTTTGAGATCTATACTTTAGACTGTATCTAAACCTGCTCCAACATGGACTGACATTCTGGCCTACTTTCAGCCGATGCGACTTGTCTGTCGCTGAACAGTCGCTTTTTATGTATTCAGCACCTATGTATAATGTTGTAAAAATGCTCTAGAAGCTAAAGTCGCAGAAATGTCACACATATTTGGCCTGCAACTTTCTGTGCGACAAATTCAGACAGGAAAAATCAGTATAAATCCTTAGAAAATTATCCCCCAGTGTCTCCATCTGCTGGCGGTATTGAATAAGCATTGCTGCACTGATGGGGTATGCATTAGACGAAAAAAAAGAAGAAAAAGAAGAATAATACGCCCAGAAAAGAGGCGAAAAGGAGAAAAACGTAAAAAAACGTGAAAAAAAAGTAAGAGGAAGAGAAGGGAAAAAAAGGTGGAAATGGGTTTAAAAGTGATTTCGGCGGAGAAATATATATATATATATATATATATATATATATATATATATATACGCGCACACACACACATATATATAAACGTATTCTCCGTTGAGATATTGCAGCCGCTGCTGTGTCCAGGCCCAGGAGCCTTAGCACTGTGCTGTGATGTCACTCAATACCACTGACATCACTAGGTGTAAACAACATCTCTCCTTTGCTGTGTATGTGACTATGGAGCTGTTTGGTGATGTCGTCTATTATGGCCTTCATAGAAGCAACAGGAGATTGTTGCATCCATCTAGAACCCTCAGAACTACAGTGCTATGATGTCACTCACTTCCACAGGCCTTGCAGAGTGTAAACAACAACAACCCAGCTTTGTTGTGTATGTAACCATAGGGATTTGTGATGTCACCTAGAACCTTCACAGCAGCGACAGCTTTATGAGGAGCATCAGCACTGCTCTGCCTGAGCAGAACCATCACCGCCATAGGTTGTCAAATAACCCGGATTTAACCCACACAGGTAAGTCCAATGGGGTGCAGGCATGTCCTCTATGCTTACAGCTTCCCGTGGGTGTTGGTTTGATACCGTTTGGGGACAGCCAAGGAGGCATCTGCAGGCAACAAAGGTAGGTGTGTGCTTGTGTGTGTGTTTCCTATGCAGATCCTAAGCCCAGTGTCACATGCAAGTAGGAGGAGTAAGAAGGGTTCCTGGCAAATCCGGGTTATGGATTGCATTTAAAAAGGCCCCGTGGGAGTGCAATGGGCCCCTGTCTTGCTGCTTAGCAATAATGGTATGGGTTTAGGTTCTGCTGTGTGTACTGGTGGTTGACTGCCCCCCAGCCCAGAGTGTGCATGGAAAATTGTCTGGCAGCCTCCCTGACAGCAAGCAGTGATAGTGCCCATGAAGGGCACCTTGTTGGGCCCGCCCCTTTCACGGTTATCGCTTCTCGGCCTTTTGGCTAAGATCAAGTGTAGTATCTGTTCTTATCAGTTTAATATCTGATACGTCCCCTATCTGGGGACCATATATTAAATGGATTTTTGAGAACGGGGGCCGATTTCGAAGCTTGCTTCCGTCGCCCTATGCATTGACCCGATATGGCAGTATCTTCGGGTACAGTGCACCACCCCCTTACAGGGTTAAAAAGAAAGATTCCTACTTTCATTGCTACCTGCTTGCTGGCTAGCCAGCTAGCCAGCCCTGTGGGCCTTGCTGCTGCTGCAGCCAAAAAACAAAAGGTGGTGCTGCTGCTGCTTCTGCTGCTTCTGCTTCTGCTTGTGTCTGGCCGCTGTTGGAGCGTCCAGGCACAGGACTTCTGCTGCTGCTGACTAAATGGCCTCCTTAATTGGATCATTTGAGTAGCCAGCACACCTGTGCAGGTAGGGCATGACATGATAGGCAGCTGCCTTGATAGCGGGTGGGTGCTGAATGTTCCTAATTGACAAAATAAGATTAATGCTTATGAAGAAATATAAAATCTCATCCCTTCCCCAATATCGCGCCACACCCCTACCCCTTAATTCCCTGGTTGAACTTGATGGACATATGTCTTTTTTCGACCGTACTAACTATGTAACTATGTAACATAACATGGGGGGGGGGGGGGTCTCCTGGCTGTTCACACAGGTGTGTCATTGCTGTACATTGACCATGCATTGCTTCTGTGGTATTGCAAAGGCAAAGACAAATGCTTCCAGCCATCCATTGCACTAATGGATTGGTCATCAGCTGGCTGTCTATGTCCCGCATCAATATAGACCAAAGTACAGAGGGTTAGGCTATGCTATTGTGCACCTACCTGATGCATCAGAAGGTGCGAGGCCCTTGCTAAATTCTGTGCACAGACTTTGAGATCTATACTTTAGACTGATCTAAACCTGCTCCAACATGGACTGACATTCTGGCCTACTTTCAGCCGATGCGACTTGTCTGTCGCTGAACAGTCGCTTTTTATGTATTCAGCACCTATGTATAATGTTGTAAAAATGCTCTAGAAGCTAAAGTCGCAGAAATGTCACACATATTTGGCCTGCAACTTTCTGTGCGACAAATTCAGACAGGAAAAATCAGTATAAATCCTTAGAAAATTATCCCCCAGTGTCTCCATCTGCTGGCGGTATTGAATAAGCATTGCTGCACTGATGGGGTATGCATTAGACGAAAAAAAAGAAGAAAAAGAAGAATAATACGCCCAGAAAAGAGGCGAAAAGGAGAAAAACGTAAAAAAACGTGAAAAAAAAGTAAGAGGAAGAGAAGGGAAAAAAAGGTGGAAATGGGTTTAAAAGTGATTTCGGCGGAGAAATATATATATATATATATAATATATATATATATATATACGCGCACACACACACATATATATAAACGTATTCTCCGTTGAGATATTGCAGCCGCTGCTGTGTCCAGGCCCAGGAGCCTTAGCACTGTGCTGTGATGTCACTCAATACCACTGACATCACTAGGTGTAAACAACATCTCTCCTTTGCTGTGTATGTGACTATGGAGCTGTTTGGTGATGTCGTCTATTATGGCCTTCATAGAAGCAACAGGAGATTGTTGCATCCATCTAGAACCCTCAGAACTACAGTGCTATGATGTCACTCACTTCCACAGGCCTTGCAGAGTGTAAACAACAACAACCCAGCTTTGTTGTGTATGTAACCATAGGGATTTGTGATGTCACCTAGAACCTTCACAGCAGCGACAGCTTTATGAGGAGCATCAGCACTGCTCTGCCTGAGCAGAACCATCACCGCCATAGGTTGTCAAATAACCCGGATTTAACCCACACAGGTAAGTCCAATGGGGTGCAGGCATGTCCTCTATGCTTACAGCTTCCCGTGGGTGTTGGTTTGATACCGTTTGGGGACAGCCAAGGAGGCATCTGCAGGCAACAAAGGTAGGTGTGTGCTTGTGTGTGTGTTTCCTATGCAGATCCTAAGCCCAGTGTCACATGCAAGTAGGAGGAGTAAGAAGGGTTCCTGGCAAATCCGGGTTATGGATTGCATTTAAAAAGGCCCCGTGGGAGTGCAATGGGCCCCTGTCTTGCTGCTTAGCAATAATGGTATGGGTTTAGGTTCTGCTGTGTGTACTGGTGGTTGACTGCCCCCCAGCCCAGAGTGTGCATGGAAAATTGTCTGGCAGCCTCCCTGACAGCAAGCAGTGATAGTGCCCATGAAGGGCACCTTGTTGGGCCCGCCCCTTTCACGGTTATCGCTTCTCGGCCTTTTGGCTAAGATCAAGTGTAGTATCTGTTCTTATCAGTTTAATATCTGATACGTCCCCTATCTGGGGACCATATATTAAATGGATTTTTGAGAACGGGGGCCGATTTCGAAGCTTGCTTCCGTCGCCCTATGCATTGACCCGATATGGCAGTATCTTTGGGTACAGTGCACCACCCCCTTACAGGGTTAAAAAGAAAGATTCCTACTTTCATTGCTACCTGCTTGCTGGCTAGCCAGCTAGCCAGCCCTGTGGGCCTTGCTGCTGCTGCAGCCAAAAAACAAAAGGTGGTGCTGCTGCTGCTTCTGCTGCTTCTGCTTCTGCTTGTGTCTGGCCGCTGTTGGAGCGTCCAGGCACAGGACTTCTGCTGCTGCTGACTAAATGGCCTCCTTAATTGGATCATTTGAGTAGCCAGCACACCTGTGCAGGTAGGGCATGACATGATAGGCAGCTGCCTTGATAGCGGGTGGGTGCTGAATGTTCCTAATTGACAAAATAAGATTAATGCTTATGAAGAAATATAAAATCTCATCCCTTCCCCAATATCGCGCCACACCCCTACCCCTTAATTCCCTGGTTGAACTTGATGGACATATGTCTTTTTTCGACCGTACTAACTATGTAACTATGTAACATAACATGGGGGGGGGGGGGGTCTCCTGGCTGTTCACACAGGTGTGTCATTGCTGTACATTGACCATGCATTGCTTCTGTGGTATTGCAAAGGCAAAGACAAATGCTTCCAGCCATCCATTGCACTAATGGATTGGTCATCAGCTGGCTGTCTATGTCCCGCATCAATATAGACCAAAGTACAGAGGGTTAGGCTATGCTATTGTGCACCTACCTGATGCATCAGAAGGTGCGAGGCCCTTGCTAAATTCTGTGCACAGACTTTGAGATCTATACTTTAGACTGTATCTAAACCTGCTCCAACATGGACTGACATTCTGGCCTACTTTCAGCCGATGCGACTTGTCTGTCGCTGAACAGTCGCTTTTTATGTATTCAGCACCTTATGTATAATGTTGTAAAAATGCTCTAGAAGCTAAAGTCGCAGAAATGTCACACATATTTGGCCTGCAACTTTCTGTGCGACAAATTCAGACAGGAAAAATCAGTATAAATCCTTAGAAAATTATCCCCCAGTGTCTCCATCTGCTGGCGGTATTGAATAAGCATTGCTGCACTGATGGGGTATGCATTAGACGAAAAAAAAGAAGAAAAAGAAGAATAATACGCCCAGAAAAGAGGCGAAAAGGAGAAAAACGTAAAAAAACGTGAAAAAAAAGTAAGAGGAAGAGAAGGGAAAAAAAGGTGGAAATGGGTTTAAAAGTGATTTCGGCGGAGAATATATATATATATATATATATATATATATATATATATATATATATATATATATATACGCGCACACACACACATATATATAAACGTATTCTCCGTTGAGATATTGCAGCCGCTGCTGTGTCCAGGCCCAGGAGCCTTAGCACTGTGCTGTGATGTCACTCAATACCACTGACATCACTAGGTGTAAACAACATCTCTCCTTTGCTGTGTATGTGACTATGGAGCTGTTTGGTGATGTCGTCTATTATGGCCTTCATAGAAGCAACAGGAGATTGTTGCATCCATCTAGAACCCTCAGAACTACAGTGCTATGATGTCACTCACTTCCACAGGCCTTGCAGAGTGTAAACAACAACAACCCAGCTTTGTTGTGTATGTAACCATAGGGATTTGTGATGTCACCTAGAACCTTCACAGCAGCGACAGCTTTATGAGGAGCATCAGCACTGCTCTGCCTGAGCAGAACCATCACCGCCATAGGTTGTCAAATAACCCGGATTTAACCCACACAGGTAAGTCCAATGGGGTGCAGGCATGTCCTCTATGCTTACAGCTTCCCGTGGGTGTTGGTTTGATACCGTTTGGGGACAGCCAAGGAGGCATCTGCAGGCAACAAAGGTAGGTGTGTGCTTGTGTGTGTGTTTCCTATGCAGATCCTAAGCCCAGTGTCACATGCAAGTAGGAGGAGTAAGAAGGGTTCCTGGCAAATCCGGGTTATGGATTGCATTTAAAAAGGCCCCGTGGGAGTGCAATGGGCCCCTGTCTTGCTGCTTAGCAATAATGGTATGGGTTTAGGTTCTGCTGTGTGTACTGGTGGTTGACTGCCCCCCAGCCCAGAGTGTGCATGGAAAATTGTCTGGCAGCCTCCCTGACAGCAAGCAGTGATAGTGCCCATGAAGGGCACCTTGTTGGGCCCGCCCCTTTCACGGTTATCGCTTCTCGGCCTTTTGGCTAAGATCAAGTGTAGTATCTGTTCTTATCAGTTTAATATCTGATACGTCCCCTATCTGGGGACCATATATTAAATGGATTTTTGAGAACGGGGGCCGATTTCGAAGCTTGCTTCCGTCGCCCTATGCATTGACCCGATATGGCAGTATCTTTGGGTACAGTGCACCACCCCCTTACAGGGTTAAAAAGAAAGATTCCTACTTTCATTGCTACCTGCTTGCTGGCTAGCCAGCTAGCCAGCCCTGTGGGCCTTGCTGCTGCTGCAGCCAAAAAACAAAAGGTGGTGCTGCTGCTGCTTCTGCTGCTTCTGCTTCTGCTTGTGTCTGGCCGCTGTTGGAGCGTCCAGGCACAGGACTTCTGCTGCTGCTGACTAAATGGCCTCCTTAATTGGATCATTTGAGTAGCCAGCACACCTGTGCAGGTAGGGCATGACATGATAGGCAGCTGCCTTGATAGCGGGTGGGTGCTGAATGTTCCTAATTGACAAAATAAGATTAATGCTTATGAAGAAATATAAAATCTCATCCCTTCCCCAATATCGCGCCACACCCCTACCCCTTAATTCCCTGGTTGAACTTGATGGACATATGTCTTTTTTCGACCGTACTAACTATGTAACTATGTAACATAACATGGGGGGGGGGGGGGGTCTCCTGGCTGTTCACACAGGTGTGTCATTGCTGTACATTGACCATGCATTGCTTCTGTGGTATTGCAAAGGCAAAGACAAATGCTTCCAGCCATCCATTGCACTAATGGATTGGTCATCAGCTGGCTGTCTATGTCCCGCATCAATATAGACCAAAGTACAGAGGGTTAGGCTATGCTATTGTGCACCTACCTGATGCATCAGAAGGTGCGAGGCCCTTGCTAAATTCTGTGCACAGACTTTGAGATCTATACTTTAGACTGTATCTAAACCTGCTCCAACATGGACTGACATTCTGGCCTACTTTCAGCCGATGCGACTTGTCTGTCGCTGAACAGTCGCTTTTTATGTATTCAGCACCTATGTATAATGTTGTAAAAATGCTCTAGAAGCTAAAGTCGCAGAAATGTCACACATATTTGGCCTGCAACTTTCTGTGCGACAAATTCAGACAGGAAAAATCAGTATAAATCCTTAGAAAATTATCCCCCAGTGTCTCCATCTGCTGGCGGTATTGAATAAGCATTGCTGCACTGATGGGGTATGCATTAGACGAAAAAAAAGAAGAAAAAGAAGAATAATACGCCCAGAAAAGAGGCGAAAAGGAGAAAAACGTAAAAAAACGTGAAAAAAAAGTAAGAGGAAGAGAAGGGAAAAAAAGGTGGAAATGGGTTTAAAAGTGATTTCGGCGGAGAAATATATATATATATATATATATATATATATATATATATATATATATATATACGCGCACACACACACATATATATAAACGTATTCTCCGTTGAGATATTGCAGCCGCTGCTGTGTCCAGGCCCAGGAGCCTTAGCACTGTGCTGTGATGTCACTCAATACCACTGACATCACTAGGTGTAAACAACATCTCTCCTTTGCTGTGTATGTGACTATGGAGCTGTTTGGTGATGTCGTCTATTATGGCCTTCATAGAAGCAACAGGAGATTGTTGCATCCATCTAGAACCCTCAGAACTACAGTGCTATGATGTCACTCACTTCCACAGGCCTTGCAGAGTGTAAACAACAACAACCCAGCTTTGTTGTGTATGTAACCATAGGGATTTGTGTTGTCACCTAGAACCTTCACAGCAGCGACAGCTTTATGAGGAGCATCAGCACTGCTCTGCCTGAGCAGAACCATCACCGCCATAGGTTGTCAAATAACCCGGATTTAACCCACACAGGTAAGTCCAATGGGGTGCAGGCATGTCCTCTATGCTTACAGCTTCCCGTGGGTGTTGGTTTGATACCGTTTGGGGACAGCCAAGGAGGCATCTGCAGGCAACAAAGGTAGGTGTGTGCTTGTGTGTGTGTTTCCTATGCAGATCCTAAGCCCAGTGTCACATGCAAGTAGGAGGAGTAAGAAGGGTTCCTGGCAAATCCGGGTTATGGATTGCATTTAAAAAGGCCCCGTGGGAGTGCAATGGGCCCCTGTCTTGCTGCTTAGCAATAATGGTATGGGTTTAGGTTCTGCTGTGTGTACTGGTGGTTGACTGCCCCCCAGCCCAGAGTGTGCATGGAAAATTGTCTGGCAGCCTCCCTGACAGCAAGCAGTGATAGTGCCCATGAAGGGCACCTTGTTGGGCCCGCCCCTTTCACGGTTATCGCTTCTCGGCCTTTTGGCTAAGATCAAGTGTAGTATCTGTTCTTATCAGTTTAATATCTGATACGTCCCCTATCTGGGGACCATATATTAAATGGATTTTTGAGAACGGGGGCCGATTTCGAAGCTTGCTTCCGTCGCCCTATGCATTGACCCGATATGGCAGTATCTTCGGGTACAGTGCACCACCCCCTTACAGGGTTAAAAAGAAAGATTCCTACTTTCATTGCTACCTGCTTGCTGGCTAGCCAGCTAGCCAGCCCTGTGGGCCTTGCTGCTGCTGCAGCCAAAAAACAAAAGGTGGTGCTGCTGCTGCTTCTGCTGCTTCTGCTGCTGCTTGTGTCTGGCCGCTGTTGGAGCGTCCAGGCACAGGACTTCTGCTGCTGCTGACTAAATGGCCTCCTTAATTGGATCATTTGAGTAGCCAGCACACCTGTGCAGGTAGGGCATGACATGATAGGCAGCTGCCTTGATAGCGGGTGGGTGCTGAATGTTCCTAATTGACAAAATAAGATTAATGCTTATGAAGAAATATAAAATCTCATCCCTTCCCCAATATCGCGCCACACCCCTACCCCTTAATTCCCTGGTTGAACTTGATGGACATATGTCTTTTTTCGACCGTACTAACTATGTAACTATGTAACATAACATGGGGGGGGGGGTCTCCTGGCTGTTCACACAGGTGTGTCATTGCTGTACATTGACCATGCATTGCTTCTGTGGTATTGCAAAGGCAAAGACAAATGCTTCCAGCCATCCATTGCACTAATGGATTGGTCATCAGCTGGCTGTCTATGTCCCGCATCAATATAGACCAAAGTACAGAGGGTTAGGCTATGCTATTGTGCACCTACCTGATGCATCAGAAGGTGCGAGGCCCTTGCTAAATTCTGTGCACAGACTTTGAGATCTATACTTTAGACTGTATCTAAACCTGCTCCAACATGGACTGACATTCTGGCCTACTTTCAGCCGATGCGACTTGTCTGTCGCTGAACAGTCGCTTTTTATGTATTCAGCACCTATGTATAATGTTGTAAAAATGCTCTAGAAGCTAAAGTCGCAGAAATGTCACACATATTTGGCCTGCAACTTTCTGTGCGACAAATTCAGACAGGAAAAATCAGTATAAATCCTTAGAAAATTATCCCCCAGTGTCTCCATCTGCTGGCGGTATTGAATAAGCATTGCTGCACTGATGGGGTATGCATTAGACGAAAAAAAAGAAGAAAAAGAAGAATAATACGCCCAGAAAAGAGGCGAAAAGGAGAAAAACGTAAAAAAACGTGAAAAAAAGTAAGAGGAAGAGAAGGGAAAAAAAGGTGGAAATGGGTTTAAAAGTGATTTCGGCGGAGAAATATATATATATATATATATATATATATATATATATATATATATATACGCGCACACACACACATATATATAAACGTATTCTCCGTTGAGATATTGCAGCCGCTGCTGTGTCCAGGCCCAGGAGCCTTAGCACTGTGCTGTGATGTCACTCAATACCACTGACATCACTAGGTGTAAACAACATCTCTCCTTTGCTGTGTATGTGACTATGGAGCTGTTTGGTGATGTCGTCTATTATGGCCCTCATAGAAGCAACAGGAGATTGTTGCATCCATCTAGAACCCTCAGAACTACAGTGCTATGATGTCACTCACTTCCACAGGCCTTGCAGAGTGTAAACAACAACAACCCAGCTTTGTTGTGTATGTAACCATAGGGATTTGTGATGTCACCTAGAACCTTCACAGCAGCGACAGCTTTATGAGGAGCATCAGCACTGCTCTGCCTGAGCAGAACCATCACCGCCATAGGTTGTCAAATAACCCGGATTTAACCCACACAGGTAAGTCCAATGGGGTGCAGGCATGTCCTCTATGCTTACAGCTTCCCGTGGGTGTTGGTTTGATACCGTTTGGGGACAGCCAAGGAGGCATCTGCAGGCAACAAAGGTAGGTGTGTGCTTGTGTGTGTGTTTCCTATGCAGATCCTAAGCCCAGTGTCACATGCAAGTAGGAGGAGTAAGAAGGGTTCCTGGCAAATCCGGGTTATGGATTGCATTTAAAAAGGCCCCGTGGGAGTGCAATGGGCCCCTGTCTTGCTGCTTAGCAATAATGGTATGGGTTTAGGTTCTGCTGTGTGTACTGGTGGTTGACTGCCCCCCAGCCCAGAGTGTGCATGGAAAATTGTCTGGCAGCCTCCCTGACAGCAAGCAGTGATAGTGCCCATGAAGGGCACCTTGTTGGGCCCGCCCCTTTCACGGTTATCGCTTCTCGGCCTTTTGGCTAAGATCAAGTGTAGTATCTGTTCTTATCAGTTTAATATCTGATACGTCCCCTATCTGGGGACCATATATTAAATGGATTTTTGAGAACGGGGGCCGATTTCGAAGCTTGCTTCCGTCGCCCTATGCATTGACCCGATATGGCAGTATCTTCGGGTACAGTGCACCACCCCCTTACAGGGTTAAAAAGAAAGATTCCTACTTTCATTGCTACCTGCTTGCTGGCTAGCCAGCTAGCCAGCCCTGTGGGCCTTGCTGCTGCTGCAGCCAAAAAACAAAAGGTGGTGCTGCTGCTGCTTCTGCTGCTTCTGCTTCTGCTTGTGTCTGGCCGCTGTTGGAGCGTCCAGGCACAGGACTTCTGCTGCTGCTGACTAAATGGCCTCCTTAATTGGATCATTTGAGTAGCCAGCACACCTGTGCAGGTAGGGCATGACATGATAGGCAGCTGCCTTGATAGCGGGTGGGTGCTGAATGTTCCTAATTGACAAAATAAGATTAATGCTTATGAAGAAATATAAAATCTCATCCCTTCCCCAATATCGCGCCACACCCCTACCCCTTAATTCCCTGGTTGAACTTGATGGACATATGTCTTTTTTCGACCGTACTAACTATGTAACTATGTAACATAACATGGGGGGGGGGGGGGGGGGGTCTCCTGGCTGTTCACACAGGTGTGTCATTGCTGTACATTGACCATGCATTGCTTCTGTGGTATTGCAAAGGCAAAGACAAATGCTTCCAGCCATCCATTGCACTAATGGATTGGTCATCAGCTGGCTGTCTATGTCCCGCATCAATATAGACCAAAGTACAGAGGGTTAGGCTATGCTATTGTGCACCTACCTGATGCATCAGAAGGTGCGAGGCCCTTGCTAAATTCTGTGCACAGACTTTGAGATCTATACTTTAGACTGTATCTAAACCTGCTCCAACATGGACTGACATTCTGGCCTACTTTCAGCCGATGCGACTTGTCTGTCGCTGAACAGTCGCTTTTTATGTATTCAGCACCTATGTATAATGTTGTAAAAATGCTCTAGAAGCTAAAGTCGCAGAAATGTCACACATATTTGGCCTGCAACTTTCTGTGCGACAAATTCAGACAGGAAAAATCAGTATAAATCCTTAGAAAATTATCCCCCAGTGTCTCCATCTGCTGGCGGTATTGAATAAGCATTGCTGCACTGATGGGGTATGCATTAGACGAAAAAAAAGAAGAAAAAGAAGAATAATACGCCCAGAAAAGAGGCGAAAAGGAGAAAAACGTAAAAAAACGTGAAAAAAAAGTAAGAGGAAGAGAAGGGAAAAAAAGGTGGAAATGGGTTTAAAAGTGATTTCGGCGGAGAAATATATATATATATATATATATATATATATATATATATATATATATATATATATATACGCGCACACACACACACATATATATAAACGTATTCTCCGTTGAGATATTGCAGCCGCTGCTGTGTCCAGGCCCAGGAGCCTTAGCACTGTGCTGTGATGTCACTCAATACCACTGACATCACTAGGTGTAAACAACATCTCTCCTTTGCTGTGTATGTGACTATGGAGCTGTTTGGTGATGTCGTCTATTATGGCCTTCATAGAAGCAACAGGAGATTGTTGCATCCATCTAGAACCCTCAGAACTACAGTGCTATGATGTCACTCACTTCCACAGGCCTTGCAGAGTGTAAACAACAACAACCCAGCTTTGTTGTGTATGTAACCATAGGGATTTGTGATGTCACCTAGAACCTTCACAGCAGCGACAGCTTTATGAGGAGCATCAGCACTGCTCTGCCTGAGCAGAACCATCACCGCCATAGGTTGTCAAATAACCCGGATTTAACCCACACAGGTAAGTCCAATGGGGTGCAGGCATGTCCTCTATGCTTACAGCTTCCCGTGGGTGTTGGTTTGATACCGTTTGGGGACAGCCAAGGAGGCATCTGCAGGCAACAAAGGTAGGTGTGTGCTTGTGTGTGTGTTTCCTATGCAGATCCTAAGCCCAGTGTCACATGCAAGTAGGAGGAGTAAGAAGGGTTCCTGGCAAATCCGGGTTATGGATTGCATTTAAAAAGGCCCCGTGGGAGTGCAATGGGCCCCTGTCTTGCTGCTTAGCAATAATGGTATGGGTTTAGGTTCTGCTGTGTGTACTGGTGGTTGACTGCCCCCCATCCCAGAGTGTGCATGGAAAATTGTCTGGCAGCCTCCCTGACAGCAAGCAGTGATAGTGCCCATGAAGGGCACCTTGTTGGGCCCGCCCCTTTCACGGTTATCGCTTCTCGGCCTTTTGGCTAAGATCAAGTGTAGTATCTGTTCTTATCAGTTTAATATCTGATACGTCCCCTATCTGGGGACCATATATTAAATGGATTTTTGAGAACGGGGGCCGATTTCGAAGCTTGCTTCCGTCGCCCTATGCATTGACCCGATATGGCAGTATCTTCGGGTACAGTGCACCACCCCCTTACAGGGTTAAAAAGAAAGATTCCTACTTTCATTGCTACCTGCTTGCTGGCTAGCCAGCTAGCCAGCCCTGTGGGCCTTGCTGCTGCTGCAGCCAAAAAACAAAAGGTGGTGCTGCTGCTGCTTCTGCTGCTTCTGCTTCTGCTTGTGTCTGGCCGCTGTTGGAGCGTCCAGGCACAGGACTTCTGCTGCTGCTGACTAAATGGCCTCCTTAATTGGATCATTTGAGTAGCCAGCACACCTGTGCAGGTAGGGCATGACATGATAGGCAGCTGCCTTGATAGCGGGTGGGTGCTGAATGTTCCTAATTGACAAAATAAGATTAATGCTTATGAAGAAATATAAAATCTCATCCCTTCCCCAATATCGCGCCACACCCCTACCCCTTAATTCCCTGGTTGAACTTGATGGACATATGTCTTTTTTCGACCGTACTAACTATGTAACTATGTAACATAACATGGGGGGGGGGGGGGGGGTCTCCTGGCTGTTCACACAGGTGTGTCATTGCTGTACATTGACCATGCATTGCTTCTGTGGTATTGCAAAGGCAAAGACAAATGCTTCCAGCCATCCATTGCACTAATGGATTGGTCATCAGCTGGCTGTCTATGTCCCGCATCAATATAGACCAAAGTACAGAGGGTTAGGCTATGCTATTGTGCACCTACCTGATGCATCAGAAGGTGCGAGGCCCTTGCTAAATTCTGTGCACAGACTTTGAGATCTATACTTTAGACTGTATCTAAACCTGCTCCAACATGGACTGACATTCTGGCCTACTTTCAGCCGATGCGACTTGTCTGTCGCTGAACAGTCGCTTTTTATGTATTCAGCACCTATGTATAATGTTGTAAAAATGCTCTAGAAGCTAAAGTCGCAGAAATGTCACACATATTTGGCCTGCAACTTTCTGTGCGACAAATTCAGACAGGAAAAATCAGTATAAATCCTTAGAAAATTATCCCCCAGTGTCTCCATCTGCTGGCGGTATTGAATAAGCATTGCTGCACTGATGGGGTATGCATTAGACGAAAAAAAAGAAGAAAAAGAAGAATAATACGCCCAGAAAAGAGGCGAAAAGGAGAAAAACGTAAAAAAACGTGAAAAAAAAGTAAGAGGAAGAGAAGGGAAAAAAAGGTGGAAATGGGTTTAAAAGTGATTTCGGCGGAGAAATATATATATATATATATATATATATATATATATACGCGCACACACACACATATATATAAACGTATTCTCCGTTGAGATATTGCAGCCGCTGCTGTGTCCAGGCCCAGGAGCCTTAGCACTGTGCTGTGATGTCACTCAATACCACTGACATCACTAGGTGTAAACAACATCTCTCCTTTGCTGTGTATGTGACTATGGAGCTGTTTGGTGATGTCGTCTATTATGGCCTTCATAGAAGCAACAGGAGATTGTTGCATCCATCTAGAACCCTCAGAACTACAGTGCTATGATGTCACTCACTTCCACAGGCCTTGCAGAGTGTAAACAACAACAACCCAGCTTTGTTGTGTATGTAACCATAGGGATTTGTGATGTCACCTAGAACCTTCACAGCAGCGACAGCTTTATGAGGAGCATCAGCACTGCTCTGCCTGAGCAGAACCATCACCGCCATAGGTTGTCAAATAACCCGGATTTAACCCACACAGGTAAGTCCAATGGGGTGCAGGCATGTCCTCTATGCTTACAGCTTCCCGTGGGTGTTGGTTTGATACCGTTTGGGGACAGCCAAGGAGGCATCTGCAGGCAACAAAGGTAGGTGTGTGCTTGTGTGTGTGTTTCCTATGCAGATCCTAAGCCCAGTGTCACATGCAAGTAGGAGGAGTAAGAAGGGTTCCTGGCAAATCCGGGTTATGGATTGCATTTAAAAAGGCCCCGTGGGAGTGCAATGGGCCCCTGTCTTGCTGCTTAGCAATAATGGTATGGGTTTAGGTTCTGCTGTGTGTACTGGTGGTTGACTGCCCCCCAGCCCAGAGTGTGCATGGAAAATTGTCTGGCAGCCTCCCTGACAGCAAGCAGTGATAGTGCCCATGAAGGGCACCTTGTTGGGCCCGCCCCTTTCACGGTTATCGCTTCTCGGCCTTTTGGCTAAGATCAAGTGTAGTATCTGTTCTTATCAGTTTAATATCTGATACGTCCCCTATCTGGGGACCATATATTAAATGGATTTTTGAGAACGGGGGCCGATTTCGAAGCTTGCTTCCGTCGCCCTATGCATTGACCCGATATGGCAGTATCTTCGGGTACAGTGCACCACCCCCTTACAGGGTTAAAAAGAAAGATTCCTACTTTCATTGCTACCTGCTTGCTGGCTAGCCAGCTAGCCAGCCCTGTGGGCCTTGCTGCTGCTGCAGCCAAAAAACAAAAGGTGGTGCTGCTGCTGCTTCTGCTGCTTCTGCTTCTGCTTGTGTCTGGCCGCTGTTGGAGCGTCCAGGCACAGGACTTCTGCTGCTGCTGACTAAATGGCCTCCTTAATTGGATCATTTGAGTAGCCAGCACACCTGTGCAGGTAGGGCATGACATGATAGGCAGCTGCCTTGATAGCGGGTGGGTGCTGAATGTTCCTAATTGACAAAATAAGATTAATGCTTATGAAGAAATATAAAATCTCATCCCTTCCCCAATATCGCGCCACACCCCTACCCCTTAATTCCCTGGTTGAACTTGATGGACATATGTCTTTTTTCGACCGTACTAACTATGTAACTATGTAACATAACATGGGGGGGGGGGGGGGGGGTCTCCTGGCTGTTCACACAGGTGTGTCATTGCTGTACATTGACCATGCATTGCTTCTGTGGTATTGCAAAGGCAAAGACAAATGCTTCCAGCCATCCATTGCACTAATGGATTGGTCATCAGCTGGCTGTCTATGTCCCGCATCAATATAGACCAAAGTACAGAGGGTTAGGCTATGCTATTGTGCACCTACCTGATGCATCAGAAGGTGCGAGGCCCTTGCTAAATTCTGTGCACAGACTTTGAGATCTATACTTTAGACTGTATCTAAACCTGCTCCAACATGGACTGACATTCTGGCCTACTTTCAGCCGATGCGACTTGTCTGTCGCTGAACAGTCGCTTTTTATGTATTCAGCACCTATGTATAATGTTGTAAAAATGCTCTAGAAGCTAAAGTCGCAGAAATGTCACACATATTTGGCCTGCAACTTTCTGTGCGACAAATTCAGACAGGAAAAATCAGTATAAATCCTTAGAAAATTATCCCCCAGTGTCTCCATCTGCTGGCGGTATTGAATAAGCATTGCTGCACTGATGGGGTATGCATTAGACGAAAAAAAAGAAGAAAAAGAAGAATAATACGCCCAGAAAAGAGGCGAAAAGGAGAAAAACGTAAAAAAACGTGAAAAAAAAGTAAGAGGAAGAGAAGGGAAAAAAAGGTGGAAATGGGTTTAAAAGTGATTTCGGCAGAGAAATATATATATATATATATATATATATATATATATATATATATATATACGCGCACACACACACATATATATAAACGTATTCTCCGTTGAGATATTGCAGCCGCTGCTGTGTCCAGGCCCAGGAGCCTTAGCACTGTGCTGTGATGTCACTCAATACCACTGACATCACTAGGTGTAAACAACATCTCTCCTTTGCTGTGTATGTGACTATGGAGCTGTTTGGTGATGTCGTCTATTATGGCCTTCATAGAAGCAACAGGAGATTGTTGCATCCATCTAGAACCCTCAGAACTACAGTGCTATGATGTCACTCACTTCCACAGGCCTTGCAGAGTGTAAACAACAACAACCCAGCTTTGTTGTGTATGTAACCATAGGGATTTGTGATGTCACCTAGAACCTTCACAGCAGCGACAGCTTTATGAGGAGCATCAGCACTGCTCTGCCTGAGCAGAACCATCACCGCCATAGGTTGTCAAATAACCCGGATTTAACCCACACAGGTAAGTCCAATGGGGTGCAGGCATGTCCTCTATGCTTACAGCTTCCCGTGGGTGTTGGTTTGATACCGTTTGGGGACAGCCAAGGAGGCATCTGCAGGCAACAAAGGTAGGTGTGTGCTTGTGTGTGTGTTTCCTATGCAGATCCTAAGCCCAGTGTCACATGCAAGTAGGAGGAGTAAGAAGGGTTCCTGGCAAATCCGGGTTATGGATTGCATTTAAAAAGGCCCCGTGGGAGTGCAATGGGCCCCTGTCTTGCTGCTTAGCAATAATGGTATGGGTTTAGGTTCTGCTGTGTGTACTGGTGGTTGACTGCCCCCCAGCCCAGAGTGTGCATGGAAAATTGTCTGGCAGCCTCCCTGACAGCAAGCAGTGATAGTGCCCATGAAGGGCACCTTGTTGGGCCCGCCCCTTTCACGGTTATCGCTTCTCGGCCTTTTGGCTAAGATCAAGTGTAGTATCTGTTCTTATCAGTTTAATATCTGATACGTCCCCTATCTGGGGACCATATATTAAATGGATTTTTGAGAACGGGGGCCGATTTCGAAGCTTGCTTCCGTCGCCCTATGCATTGACCCGATATGGCAGTATCTTCGGGTACAGTGCACCACCCCCTTACAGGGTTAAAAAGAAAGATTCCTACTTTCATTGCTACCTGCTTGCTGGCTAGCCAGCTAGCCAGCCCTGTGGGCCTTGCTGCTGCTGCAGCCAAAAAACAAAAGGTGGTGCTGCTGCTGCTTCTGCTGCTTCTGCTTCTGCTTGTGTCTGGCCGCTGTTGGAGCATCCAGGCACAGGACTTCTGCTGCTGCTGACTAAATGGCCTCCTTAATTGGATCATTTGAGTAGCCAGCACACCTGTGCAGGTAGGGCATGACATGATAGGCAGCTGCCTTGATAGCGGGTGGGTGCTGAATGTTCCTAATTGACAAAATAAGATTAATGCTTATGAAGAAATATAAAATCTCATCCCTTCCCCAATATCGCGCCACACCCCTACCCCTTAATTCCCTGGTTGAACTTGATGGACATATGTCTTTTTTCGACCGTACTAACTATGTAACTATGTAACATAACATGGGGGGGGGGGGGGGGGGGGTCTCCTGGCTGTTCACACAGGTGTGTCATTGCTGTACATTGACCATGCATTGCTTCTGTGGTATTGCAAAGGCAAAGACAAATGCTTCCAGCCATCCATTGCACTAATGGATTGGTCATCAGCTGGCTGTCTATGTCCCGCATCAATATAGACCAAAGTACAGAGGGTTAGGCTATGCTATTGTGCACCTACCTGATGCATCAGAAGGTGCGAGGCCCTTGCTAAATTCTGTGCACAGACTTTGAGATCTATACTTTAGACTGTATCTAAACCTGCTCCAACATGGACTGACATTCTGGCCTACTTTCAGCCGATGCGACTTGTCTGTCGCTGAACAGTCGCTTTTTATGTATTCAGCACCTATGTATAATGTTGTAAAAATGCTCTAGAAGCTAAAGTCGCAGAAATGTCACACATATTTGGCCTGCAACTTTCTGTGCGACAAATTCAGACAGGAAAAATCAGTATAAATCCTTAGAAAATTATCCCCCAGTGTCTCCATCTGCTGGCGGTATTGAATAAGCATTGCTGCACTGATGGGGTATGCATTAGACGAAAAAAAAGAAGAAAAAGAAGAATAATACGCCCAGAAAAGAGGCGAAAAGGAGAAAAACGTAAAAAAACGTGAAAAAAAAGTAAGAGGAAGAGAAGGGAAAAAAAGGTGGAAATGGGTTTAAAAGTGATTTCGGCGGAGAAATATATATATATATATATATATATATATATATATATATATATACGCGCACACACACACATATATATAAACGTATTCTCCGTTGAGATATTGCAGCCGCTGCTGTGTCCAGGCCCAGGAGCCTTAGCACTGTGCTGTGATGTCACTCAATACCACTGACATCACTAGGTGTAAACAACATCTCTCCTTTGCTGTGTATGTGACTATGGAGCTGTTTGGTGATGTCGTCTATTATGGCCTTCATAGAAGCAACAGGAGATTGTTGCATCCATCTAGAACCCTCAGAACTACAGTGCTATGATGTCACTCACTTCCACAGGCCTTGCAGAGTGTAAACAACAACAACCCAGCTTTGTTGTGTATGTAACCATAGGGATTTGTGATGTCACCTAGAACCTTCACAGCAGCGACAGCTTTATGAGGAGCATCATCACTGCTCTGCCTGAGCAGAACCATCACCGCCATAGGTTGTCAAATAACCCGGATTTAACCCACACAGGTAAGTCCAATGGGGTGCAGGCATGTCCTCTATGCTTACAGCTTCCCGTGGGTGTTGGTTTGATACCGTTTGGGGACAGCCAAGGAGGCATCTGCAGGCAACAAAGGTAGGTGTGTGCTTGTGTGTGTGTTTCCTATGCAGATCCTAAGCCCAGTGTCACATGCAAGTAGGAGGAGTAAGAAGGGTTCCTGGCAAATCCGGGTTATGGATTGCATTTAAAAAGGCCCCGTGGGAGTGCAATGGGCCCCTGTCTTGCTGCTTAGCAATAATGGTATGGGTTTAGGTTCTGCTGTGTGTACTGGTGGTTGACTGCCCCCCAGCCCAGAGTGTGCATGGAAAATTGTCTGGCAGCCTCCCTGACAGCAAGCAGTGATAGTGCCCATGAAGGGCACCTTGTTGGGCCCGCCCCTTTCACGGTTATCACTTCTCGGCCTTTTGGCTAAGATCAAGTGTAGTATCTGTTCTTATCAGTTTAATATCTGATACGTCCCCTATCTGGGGACCATATATTAAATGGATTTTTGAGAACGGGGGCCGATTTCGAAGCTTGCTTCCGTCGCCCTATGCATTGACCCGATATGGCAGTATCTTCGGGTACAGTGCACCACCCCCTTACAGGGTTAAAAAGAAAGATTCCTACTTTCATTGCTACCTGCTTGCTGGCTAGCCAGCTAGCCAGCCCTGTGGGCCTTGCTGCTGCTGCAGCCAAAAAACAAAAGGTGGTGCTGCTGCTGCTTCTGCTGCTTCTGCTTCTGCTTGTGTCTGGCCGCTGTTGGAGCATCCAGGCACAGGACTTCTGCTGCTGCTGACTAAATGGCCTCCTTAATTGGATCATTTGAGTAGCCAGCACACCTGTGCAGGTAGGGCATGACATGATAGGCAGCTGCCTTGATAGCGGGTGGGTGCTGAATGTTCCTAATTGACAAAATAAGATTAATGCTTATGAAGAAATATAAAATCTCATCCCTTCCCCAATATCGCGCCACACCCCTACCCCTTAATTCCCTGGTTGAACTTGATGGACATATGTCTTTTTTCGACCGTACTAACTATGTAACTATGTAACATAACATGGGGGGGGGGGGGGGGGGGGGTCTCCTGGCTGTTCACACAGGTGTGTCATTGCTGTACATTGACCATGCATTGCTTCTGTGGTATTGCAAAGGCAAAGACAAATGCTTCCAGCCATCCATTGCACTAATGGATTGGTCATCAGCTGGCTGTCTATGTCCCGCATCAATATAGACCAAAGTACAGAGGGTTAGGCTATGCTATTGTGCACCTACCTGATGCATCAGAAGGTGCGAGGCCCTTGCTAAATTCTGTGCACAGACTTTGAGATCTATACTTTAGACTGTATCTAAACCTGCTCCAACATGGACTGACATTCTGGCCTACTTTCAGCCGATGCGACTTGTCTGTCGCTGAACAGTCGCTTTTTATGTATTCAGCACCTATGTATAATGTTGTAAAAATGCTCTAGAAGCTAAAGTCGCAGAAATGTCACACATATTTGGCCTGCAACTTTCTGTGCGACAAATTCAGACAGGAAAAATCAGTATAAATCCTTAGAAAATTATCCCCCAGTGTCTCCATCTGCTGGCGGTATTGAATAAGCATTGCTGCACTGATGGGGTATGCATTAGACGAAAAAAAAGAAGAAAAAGAAGAATAATACGCCCAGAAAAGAGGCGAAAAGGAGAAAAACGTAAAAAAACGTGAAAAAAAAGTAAGAGGAAGAGAAGGGAAAAAAAGGTGGAAATGGGTTTAAAAGTGATTTCGGCGGAGAAATATATATATATATATATATATATATATATATATATATACGCGCACACACACACATATATATAAACATATTCTCCGTTGAGATATTGCAGCCGCTGCTGTGTCCAGGCCCAGGAGCCTTAGCACTGTGCTGTGATGTCACTCAATACCACTGACATCACTAGGTGTAAACAACATCTCTCCTTTGCTGTGTATGTGACTATGGAGCTGTTTGGTGATGTCGTCTATTATGGCCTTCATAGAAGCAACAGGAGATTGTTGCATCCATCTAGAACCCTCAGAACTACAGTGCTATGATGTCACTCACTTCCACAGGCCTTGCAGAGTGTAAACAACAACAACCCAGCTTTGTTGTGTATGTAACCATAGGGATTTGTGATGTCACCTAGAACCTTCACAGCAGCGACAGCTTTATGAGGAGCATCAGCACTGCTCTGCCTGAGCAGAACCATCACCGCCATAGGTTGTCAAATAACCCGGATTTAACCCACACAGGTAAGTCCAATGGGGTGCAGGCATGTCCTCTATGCTTACAGCTTCCCGTGGGTGTTGGTTTGATACCGTTTGGGGACAGCCAAGGAGGCATCTGCAGGCAACAAAGGTAGGTGTGTGCTTGTGTGTGTGTTTCCTATGCAGATCCTAAGCCCAGTGTCACATGCAAGTAGGAGGAGTAAGAAGGGTTCCTGGCAAATCCGGGTTATGGATTGCATTTAAAAAGGCCCCGTGGGAGTGCAATGGGCCCCTGTCTTGCTGCTTAGCAATAATGGTATGGGTTTAGGTTCTGCTGTGTGTACTGGTGGTTGACTGCCCCCCAGCCCAGAGTGTGCATGGAAAATTGTCTGGCAGCCTCCCTGACAGCAAGCAGTGATAGTGCCCATGAAGGGCACCTTGTTGGGCCCGCCCCTTTCACGGTTATCGCTTCTCGGCCTTTTGGCTAAGATCAAGTGTAGTATCTGTTCTTATCAGTTTAATATCTGATACGTCCCCTATCTGGGGACCATATATTAAATGGATTTTTGAGAACGGGGGCCGATTTCGAAGCTTGCTTCCGTCGCCCTATGCATTGACCCGATATGGCAGTATCTTCGGGTACAGTGCACCACCCCCTTACAGGGTTAAAAAGAAAGATTCCTACTTTCATTGCTACCTGCTTGCTGGCTAGCCAGCTAGCCAGCCCTGTGGGCCTTGCTGCTGCTGCAGCCAAAAAACAAAAGGTGGTGCTGCTGCTGCTTCTGCTGCTTCTGCTTCTGCTTGTGTCTGGCCGCTGTTGGAGCGTCCAGGCACAGGACTTCTGCTGCTGCTGACTAAATGGCCTCCTTAATTGGATCATTTGAGTAGTCAGCACACCTGTGCAGGTAGGGCATGACATGATAGGCAGCTGCCTTGATAGCGGGTGGGTGCTGAATGTTCCTAATTGACAAAATAAGATTAATGCTTATGAAGAAATATAAAATCTCATCCCTTCCCCAATATCGCGCCACACCCCTACCCCTTAATTCCCTGGTTGAACTTGATGGACATATGTCTTTTTTCGACCGTACTAACTATGTAACTATGTAACATAACATGGGGGGGGGGGGGGGGGGGTCTCCTGGCTGTTCACACAGGTGTGTCATTGCTGTACATTGACCATGCATTGCTTCTGTGGTATTGCAAAGGCAAAGACAAATGCTTCCAGCCATCCATTGCACTAATGGATTGGTCATCAGCTGGCTGTCTATGTCCCGCATCAATATAGACCAAAGTACAGAGGGTTAGGCTATGCTATTGTGCACCTACCTGATGCATCAGAAGGTGCGAGGCCCTTGCTAAATTCTGTGCACAGACTTTGAGATCTATACTTTAGACTGTATCTAAACCTGCTCCAACATGGACTGACATTCTGGCCTACTTTCAGCCGATGCGACTTGTCTGTCGCTGAACAGTCGCTTTTTATGTATTCAGCACCTATGTATAATGTTGTAAAAATGCTCTAGAAGCTAAAGTCGCAGAAATGTCACACATATTTGGCCTGCAACTTTCTGTGCGACAAATTCAGACAGGAAAAATCAGTATAAATCCTTAGAAAATTATCCCCCAGTGTCTCCATCTGCTGGCGGTATTGAATAAGCATTGCTGCACTGATGGGGTATGCATTAGACGAAAAAAAAGAAGAAAAAGAAGAATAATACGCCCAGAAAAGAGGCGAAAAGGAGAAAAACGTAAAAAAACGTGAAAAAAAAGTAAGAGGAAGAGAAGGGAAAAAAAGGTGGAAATGGGTTTAAAAGTGATTTCGGCGGAGAAATATATATATATATATATATATATATATATATATACGCGCACACACACACATATATATAAACGTATTCTCCGTTGAGATATTGCAGCCGCTGCTGTGTCCAGGCCCAGGAGCCTTAGCACTGTGCTGTGATGTCACTCAATACCACTGACATCACTAGGTGTAAACAACATCTCTCCTTTGCTGTGTATGTGACTATGGAGCTGTTTGGTGATGTCGTCTATTATGGCCTTCATAGAAGCAACAGGAGATTGTTGCATCCATCTAGAACCCTCAGAACTACAGTGCTATGATGTCACTCACTTCCACAGGCCTTGCAGAGTGTAAACAACAACAACCCAGCTTTGTTGTGTATGTAACCATAGGGATTTGTGATGTCACCTAGAACCTTCACAGCAGCGACAGCTTTATGAGGAGCATCAGCACTGCTCTGCCTGAGCAGAACCATCACCGCCATAGGTTGTCAAATAACCCGGATTTAACCCACACAGGTAAGTCCAATGGGGTGCAGGCATGTCCTCTATGCTTACAGCTTCCCGTGGGTGTTGGTTTGATACCGTTTGGGGACAGCCAAGGAGGCATCTGCAGGCAACAAAGGTAGGTGTGTGCTTGTGTGTGTGTTTCCTATGCAGATCCTAAGCCCAGTGTCACATGCAAGTAGGAGGAGTAAGAAGGGTTCCTGGCAAATCCGGGTTATGGATTGCATTTAAAAAGGCCCCGTGGGAGTGCAATGGGCCCCTGTCTTGCTGCTTAGCAATAATGGTATGGGTTTAGGTTCTGCTGTGTGTACTGGTGGTTGACTGCCCCCCAGCCCAGAGTGTGCATGGAAAATTGTCTGGCAGCCTCCCTGACAGCAAGCAGTGATAGTGCCCATGAAGGGCACCTTGTTGGGCCCGCCCCTTTCACGGTTATCGCTTCTCGGCCTTTTGGCTAAGATCAAGTGTAGTATCTGTTCTTATCAGTTTAATATCTGATACGTCCCCTATCTGGGGACCATATATTAAATGGATTTTTGAGAACGGGGGCCGATTTCGAAGCTTGCTTCCGTCGCCCTATGCATTGACCCGATATGGCAGTATCTTCGGGTACAGTGCACCACCCCCTTACAGGGTTAAAAAGAAAGATTCCTACTTTCATTGCTACCTGCTTGCTGGCTAGCCAGCTAGCCAGCCCTGTGGGCCTTGCTGCTGCTGCAGCCAAAAAACAAAAGGTGGTGCTGCTGCTGCTTCTGCTGCTTCTGCTTCTGCTTGTGTCTGGCCGCTGTTGGAGCGTCCAGGCACAGGACTTCTGCTGCTGCTGACTAAATGGCCTCCTTAATTGGATCATTTGAGTAGCCAGCACACCTGTGCAGGTAGGGCATGACATGATAGGCAGCTGCCTTGATAGCGGGTGGGTGCTGAATGTTCCTAATTGACAAAATAAGATTAATGCTTATGAAGAAATATAAAATCTCATCCCTTCCCCAATATCGCGCCACACCCCTACCCCTTAATTCCCTGGTTGAACTTGATGGACATATGTCTTTTTTCGACCGTACTAACTATGTAACTATGTAACATAACATGGGGGGGGGGGGGGGGGGTCTCCTGGCTGTTCACACAGGTGTGTCATTGCTGTACATTGACCATGCATTGCTTCTGTGGTATTGCAAAGGCAAAGACAAATGCTTCCAGCCATCCATTGCACTAATGGATTGGTCATCAGCTGGCTGTCTATGTCCCGCATCAATATAGACCAAAGTACAGAGGGTTAGGCTATGCTATTGTGCACCTACCTGATGCATCAGAAGGTGCGAGGCCCTTGCTAAATTCTGTGCACAGACTTTGAGATCTATACTTTAGACTGTATCTAAACCTGCTCCAACATGGACTGACATTCTGGCCTACTTTCAGCCGATGCGACTTGTCTGTCGCTGAACAGTCGCTTTTTATGTATTCAGCACCTATGTATAATGTTGTAAAAATGCTCTAGAAGCTAAAGTCGCAGAAATGTCACACATATTTGGCCTGCAACTTTCTGTGCGACAAATTCAGACAGGAAAAATCAGTATAAATCCTTAGAAAATTATCCCCCAGTGTCTCCATCTGCTGGCGGTATTGAATAAGCATTGCTGCACTGATGGGGTATGCATTAGACGAAAAAAAAAGAAGAAAAAGAAGAATAATACGCCCAGAAAAGAGGCGAAAAGGAGAAAAACGTAAAAAAACGTGAAAAAAAAGTAAGAGGAAGAGAAGGGAAAAAAAGGTGGAAATGGGTTTAAAAGTGATTTCGGCAGAGAAATATATATATATATATATATATATATATATATATATATATATATATATACGCGCACACACACACATATATATAAACGTATTCTCCGTTGAGATATTGCAGCCGCTGCTGTGTCCAGGCCCAGGAGCCTTAGCACTGTGCTGTGATGTCACTCAATACCACTGACATCACTAGGTGTAAACAACATCTCTCCTTTGCTGTGTATGTGACTATGGAGCTGTTTGGTGATGTCGTCTATTATGGCCTTCATAGAAGCAACAGGAGATTGTTGCATCCATCTAGAACCCTCAGAACTACAGTGCTATGATGTCACTCACTTCCACAGGCCTTGCAGAGTGTAAACAACAACAACCCAGCTTTGTTGTGTATGTAACCATAGGGATTTGTGATGTCACCTAGAACCTTCACAGCAGCGACAGCTTTATGAGGAGCATCAGCACTGCTCTGCCTGAGCAGAACCATCACCGCCATAGGTTGTCAAATAACCCGGATTTAACCCACACAGGTAAGTCCAATGGGGTGCAGGCATGTCCTCTATGCTTACAGCTTCCCGTGGGTGTTGGTTTGATACCGTTTGGGGACAGCCAAGGAGGCATCTGCAGGCAACAAAGGTAGGTGTGTGCTTGTGTGTGTGTTTCCTATGCAGATCCTAAGCCCAGTGTCACATGCAAGTAGGAGGAGTAAGAAGGGTTCCTGGCAAATCCGGGTTATGGATTGCATTTAAAAAGGCCCCGTGGGAGTGCAATGGGCCCCTGTCTTGCTGCTTAGCAATAATGGTATGGGTTTAGGTTCTGCTGTGTGTACTGGTGGTTGACTGCCCCCCAGCCCAGAGTGTGCATGGAAAATTGTCTGGCAGCCTCCCTGACAGCAAGCAGTGATAGTGCCCATGAAGGGCACCTTGTTGGGCCCGCCCCTTTCACGGTTATCGCTTCTCGGCCTTTTGGCTAAGATCAAGTGTAGTATCTGTTCTTATCAGTTTAATATCTGATACGTCCCCTATCTGGGGACCATATATTAAATGGATTTTTGAGAACGGGGGCCGATTTCGAAGCTTGCTTCCGTCGCCCTATGCATTGACCCGATATGGCAGTATCTTCGGGTACAGTGCACCACCCCCTTACAGGGTTAAAAAGAAAGATTCCTACTTTCATTGCTACCTGCTTGCTGGCTAGCCAGCTAGCCAGCCCTGTGGGCCTTGCTGCTGCTGCAGCCAAAAAACAAAAGGTGGTGCTGCTGCTGCTTCTGCTGCTTCTGCTTCTGCTTGTGTCTGGCCGCTGTTGGAGCATCCAGGCACAGGACTTCTGCTGCTGCTGACTAAATGGCCTCCTTAATTGGATCATTTGAGTAGCCAGCACACCTGTGCAGGTAGGGCATGACATGATAGGCAGCTGCCTTGATAGCGGGTGGGTGCTGAATGTTCCTAATTGACAAAATAAGATTAATGCTTATGAAGAAATATAAAATCTCATCCCTTCCCCAATATCGCGCCACACCCCTACCCCTTAATTCCCTGGTTGAACTTGATGGACATATGTCTTTTTTCGACCGTACTAACTATGTAACTATGTAACATAACATGGGGGGGGGGGGGGGGGGGGTCTCCTGGCTGTTCACACAGGTGTGTCATTGCTGTACATTGACCATGCATTGCTTCTGTGGTATTGCAAAGGCAAAGACAAATGCTTCCAGCCATCCATTGCACTAATGGATTGGTCATCAGCTGGCTGTCTATGTCCCGCATCAATATAGACCAAAGTACAGAGGGTTAGGCTATGCTATTGTGCACCTACCTGATGCATCAGAAGGTGCGAGGCCCTTGCTAAATTCTGTGCACAGACTTTGAGATCTATACTTTAGACTGTATCTAAACCTGCTCCAACATGGACTGACATTCTGGCCTACTTTCAGCCGATGCGACTTGTCTGTCGCTGAACAGTCGCTTTTTATGTATTCAGCACCTATGTATAATGTTGTAAAAATGCTCTAGAAGCTAAAGTCGCAGAAATGTCACACATATTTGGCCTGCAACTTTCTGTGCGACAAATTCAGACAGGAAAAATCAGTATAAATCCTTAGAAAATTATCCCCCAGTGTCTCCATCTGCTGGCGGTATTGAATAAGCATTGCTGCACTGATGGGGTATGCATTAGACGAAAAAAAAGAAGAAAAAGAAGAATAATACGCCCAGAAAAGAGGCGAAAAGGAGAAAAACGTAAAAAAACGTGAAAAAAAAGTAAGAGGAAGAGAAGGGAAAAAAAGGTGGAAATGGGTTTAAAAGTGATTTCGGCGGAGAAATATATATATATATATATATATATATATATATATATATATATATATACGCGCACACACACACATATATATAAACGTATTCTCCGTTGAGATATTGCAGCCGCTGCTGTGTCCAGGCCCAGGAGCCTTAGCACTGTGCTGTGATGTCACTCAATACCACTGACATCACTAGGTGTAAACAACATCTCTCCTTTGCTGTGTATGTGACTATGGAGCTGTTTGGTGATGTCGTCTATTATGGCCTTCATAGAAGCAACAGGAGATTGTTGCATCCATCTAGAACCCTCAGAACTACAGTGCTATGATGTCACTCACTTCCACAGGCCTTGCAGAGTGTAAACAACAACAACCCAGCTTTGTTGTGTATGTAACCATAGGGATTTGTGATGTCACCTAGAACCTTCACAGCAGCGACAGCTTTATGAGGAGCATCATCACTGCTCTGCCTGAGCAGAACCATCACCGCCATAGGTTGTCAAATAACCCGGATTTAACCCACACAGGTAAGTCCAATGGGGTGCAGGCATGTCCTCTATGCTTACAGCTTCCCGTGGGTGTTGGTTTGATACCGTTTGGGGACAGCCAAGGAGGCATCTGCAGGCAACAAAGGTAGGTGTGTGCTTGTGTGTGTGTTTCCTATGCAGATCCTAAGCCCAGTGTCACATGCAAGTAGGAGGAGTAAGAAGGGTTCCTGGCAAATCCGGGTTATGGATTGCATTTAAAAAGGCCCCGTGGGAGTGCAATGGGCCCCCTGTCTTGCTGCTTAGCAATAATGGTATGGGTTTAGGTTCTGCTGTGTGTACTGGTGGTTGACTGCCCCCCAGCCCAGAGTGTGCATGGAAAATTGTCTGGCAGCCTCCCTGACAGCAAGCAGTGATAGTGCCCATGAAGGGCACCTTGTTGGGCCCGCCCCTTTCACGGTTATCACTTCTCGGCCTTTTGGCTAAGATCAAGTGTAGTATCTGTTCTTATCAGTTTAATATCTGATACGTCCCCTATCTGGGGACCATATATTAAATGGGATTTTTGAGAACGGGGGCCGATTTCGAAGCTTGCTTCCGTCGCCCTATGCATTGACCCGATATGGCAGTATCTTCGGGTACAGTGCACCACCCCCTTACAGGGTTAAAAAGAAAGATTCCTACTTTCATTGCTACCTGCTTGCTGGCTAGCCAGCTAGCCAGCCCTGTGGGCCTTGCTGCTGCTGCAGCCAAAAAACAAAAGGTGGTGCTGCTGCTGCTTCTGCTGCTTCTGCTTCTGCTTGTGTCTGGCCGCTGTTGGAGCATCCAGGCACAGGACTTCTGCTGCTGCTGACTAAATGGCCTCCTTAATTGGATCATTTGAGTAGCCAGCACACCTGTGCAGGTAGGGCATGACATGATAGGCAGCTGCCTTGATAGCGGGTGGGTGCTGAATGTTCCTAATTGACAAAATAAGATTAATGCTTATGAAGAAATATAAAATCTCATCCCTTCCCCAATATCGCGCCACACCCCTACCCCTTAAAATTCCCTGGTTGAACTTGATGGACATATGTCTTTTTTCGACCGTACTAACTATGTAACTATGTAACATAACATGGGGGGGGGGGGGGGGGGGGGGTCTCCTGGCTGTTCACACAGGTGTGTCATTGCTGTACATTGACCATGCATTGCTTCTGTGGTATTGCAAAGGCAAAGACAAATGCTTCCAGCCATCCATTGCACTAATGGATTGGTCATCAGCTGGCTGTCTATGTCCCGCATCAATATAGACCAAAGTACAGAGGGTTAGGCTATGCTATTGTGCACCTACCTGATGCATCAGAAGGTGCGAGGCCCTTGCTAAATTCTGTGCACAGACTTTGAGATCTATACTTTAGACTGTATCTAAACCTGCTCCAACATGGACTGACATTCTGGCCTACTTTCAGCCGATGCGACTTGTCTGTCGCTGAACAGTCGCTTTTTATGTATTCAGCACCTATGTATAATGTTGTAAAAATGCTCTAGAAGCTAAAGTCGCAGAAATGTCACACATATTTGGCCTGCAACTTTCTGTGCGACAAATTCAGACAGGAAAAATCAGTATAAATCCTTAGAAAATTATCCCCCAGTGTCTCCATCTGCTGGCGGTATTGAATAAGCATTGCTGCACTGATGGGGTATGCATTAGACGAAAAAAAAGAAGAAAAAGAAGAATAATACGCCCAGAAAAGAGGCGAAAAGGAGAAAAACGTAAAAAAACGTGAAAAAAAAGTAAGAGGAAGAGAAGGGAAAAAAAGGTGGAAATGGGTTTAAAAGTGATTTCGGCGGAGAAATATATATATATATATATATATATATATATATATATATATACGCGCACACACACACATATATATAAACATATTCTCCGTTGAGATATTGCAGCCGCTGCTGTGTCCAGGCCCAGGAGCCTTAGCACTGTGCTGTGATGTCACTCAATACCACTGACATCACTAGGTGTAAACAACATCTCTCCTTTGCTGTGTATGTGACTATGGAGCTGTTTGGTGATGTCGTCTATTATGGCCTTCATAGAAGCAACAGGAGATTGTTGCATCCATCTAGAACCCTCAGAACTACAGTGCTATGATGTCACTCACTTCCACAGGCCTTGCAGAGTGTAAACAACAACAACCCAGCTTTGTTGTGTATGTAACCATAGGGATTTGTGATGTCACCTAGAACCTTCACAGCAGCGACAGCTTTATGAGGAGCATCAGCACTGCTCTGCCTGAGCAGAACCATCACCGCCATAGGTTGTCAAATAACCCGGATTTAACCCACACAGGTAAGTCCAATGGGGTGCAGGCATGTCCTCTATGCTTACAGCTTCCCGTGGGTGTTGGTTTGATACCGTTTGGGGACAGCCAAGGAGGCATCTGCAGGCAACAAAGGTAGGTGTGTGCTTGTGTGTGTGTTTCCTATGCAGATCCTAAGCCCAGTGTCACATGCAAGTAGGAGGAGTAAGAAGGGTTCCTGGCAAATCCGGGTTATGGATTGCATTTAAAAAGGCCCCGTGGGAGTGCAATGGGCCCCTGTCTTGCTGCTTAGCAATAATGGTATGGGTTTAGGTTCTGCTGTGTGTACTGGTGGTTGACTGCCCCCCAGCCCAGAGTGTGCATGGAAAATTGTCTGGCAGCCTCCCTGACAGCAAGCAGTGATAGTGCCCATGAAGGGCACCTTGTTGGGCCCGCCCCTTTCACGGTTATCGCTTCTCGGCCTTTTGGCTAAGATCAAGTGTAGTATCTGTTCTTATCAGTTTAATATCTGATACGTCCCCTATCTGGGGACCATATATTAAATGGATTTTTGAGAACGGGGGCCGATTTCGAAGCTTGCTTCCGTCGCCCTATGCATTGACCCGATATGGCAGTATCTTCGGGTACAGTGCACCACCCCCTTACAGGGTTAAAAAGAAAGATTCCTACTTTCATTGCTACCTGCTTGCTGGCTAGCCAGCTAGCCAGCCCTGTGGGCCTTGCTGCTGCTGCAGCCAAAAAACAAAAGGTGGTGCTGCTGCTGCTTCTGCTGCTTCTGCTTCTGCTTGTGTCTGGCCGCTGTTGGAGCGTCCAGGCACAGGACTTCTGCTGCTGCTGACTAAATGGCCTCCTTAATTGGATCATTTGAGTAGTCAGCACACCTGTGCAGGTAGGGCATGACATGATAGGCAGCTGCCTTGATAGCGGGTGGGTGCTGAATGTTCCTAATTGACAAAATAAGATTAATGCTTATGAAGAAATATAAAATCTCATCCCTTCCCCAATATCGCGCCACACCCCTACCCCTTAATTCCCTGGTTGAACTTGATGGACATATGTCTTTTTTCGACCGTACTAACTATGTAACTATGTAACATAACATGGGGGGGGGGGGGGGGGGGTCTCCTGGCTGTTCACACAGGTGTGTCATTGCTGTACATTGACCATGCATTGCTTCTGTGGTATTGCAAAGGCAAAGACAAATGCTTCCAGCCATCCATTGCACTAATGGATTGGTCATCAGCTGGCTGTCTATGTCCCGCATCAATATAGACCAAAGTACAGAGGGTTAGGCTATGCTATTGTGCACCTACCTGATGCATCAGAAGGTGCGAGGCCCTTGCTAAATTCTGTGCACAGACTTTGAGATCTATACTTTAGACTGTATCTAAACCTGCTCCAACATGGACTGACATTCTGGCCTACTTTCAGCCGATGCGACTTGTCTGTCGCTGAACAGTCGCTTTTTATGTATTCAGCACCTATGTATAATGTTGTAAAAATGCTCTAGAAGCTAAAGTCGCAGAAATGTCACACATATTTGGCCTGCAACTTTCTGTGCGACAAATTCAGACAGGAAAAATCAGTATAAATCCTTAGAAAATTATCCCCCAGTGTCTCCATCTGCTGGCGGTATTGAATAAGCATTGCTGCACTGATGGGGTATGCATTAGACGAAAAAAAAGAAGAAAAAGAAGAATAATACGCCCAGAAAAGAGGCGAAAAGGAGAAAAACGTAAAAAAACGTGAAAAAAAAGTAAGAGGAAGAGAAGGGAAAAAAAGGTGGAAATGGGTTTAAAAGTGATTTCGGCGGAGAAATATATATATATATATATATATATATATATATATATATATATATATATACGCGCACACACACACATATATATAAACGTATTCTCCGTTGAGATATTGCAGCCGCTGCTGTGTCCAGGCCCAGGAGCCTTAGCACTGTGCTGTGATGTCACTCAATACCACTGACATCACTAGGTGTAAACAACATCTCTCCTTTGCTGTGTATGTGACTATGGAGCTGTTTGGTGATGTCGTCTATTATGGCCTTCATAGAAGCAACAGGAGATTGTTGCATCCATCTAGAACCCTCAGAACTACAGTGCTATGATGTCACTCACTTCCACAGGCCTTGCAGAGTGTAAACAACAACAACCCAGCTTTGTTGTGTATGTAACCATAGGGATTTGTGATGTCACCTAGAACCTTCACAGCAGCGACAGCTTTATGAGGAGCATCAGCACTGCTCTGCCTGAGCAGAACCATCACCGCCATAGGTTGTCAAATAACCCGGATTTAACCCACACAGGTAAGTCCAATGGGGTGCAGGCATGTCCTCTATGCTTACAGCTTCCCGTGGGTGTTGGTTTGATACCGTTTGGGGACAGCCAAGGAGGCATCTGCAGGCAACAAAGGTAGGTGTGTGCTTGTGTGTGTGTTTCCTATGCAGATCCTAAGCCCAGTGTCACATGCAAGTAGGAGGAGTAAGAAGGGTTCCTGGCAAATCCGGGTTATGGATTGCATTTAAAAAGGCCCCGTGGGAGTGCAATGGGCCCCTGTCTTGCTGCTTAGCAATAATGGTATGGGTTTAGGTTCTGCTGTGTGTACTGGTGGTTGACTGCCCCCCAGCCCAGAGTGTGCATGGAAAATTGTCTGGCAGCCTCCCTGACAGCAAGCAGTGATAGTGCCCATGAAGGGCACCTTGTTGGGCCCGCCCCTTTCACGGTTATCGCTTCTCGGCCTTTTGGCTAAGATCAAGTGTAGTATCTGTTCTTATCAGTTTAATATCTGATACGTCCCCTATCTGGGGACCATATATTAAATGGATTTTTGAGAACGGGGGCCGATTTCGAAGCTTGCTTCCGTCGCCCTATGCATTGACCCGATATGGCAGTATCTTCGGGTACAGTGCACCACCCCCTTACAGGGTTAAAAAGAAAGATTCCTACTTTCATTGCTACCTGCTTGCTGGCTAGCCAGCTAGCCAGCCCTGTGGGCCTTGCTGCTGCTGCAGCCAAAAAACAAAAGGTGGTGCTGCTGCTGCTTCTGCTGCTTCTGCTTCTGCCTGGCCGCTGTTGGAGCGTCCAGGCACAGGACTTCTGCTGCTGCTGACTAAATGGCCTCCTTAATTGGATCATTTGAGTAGCCAGCACACCTGTGCAGGTAGGGCATGACATGATAGGCAGCTGCCTTGATAGCGGGTGGGTGCTGAATGTTCCTAATTGACAAAATAAGATTAATGCTTATGAAGAAATATAAAATCTCATCCCTTCCCCAATATCGCGCCACACCCCTACCCCTTAATTCCCTGGTTGAACTTGATGGACATATGTCTTTTTTCGACCGTACTAACTATGTAACTATGTAACATAACATGGGGGGGGGGGGGGGGGTCTCCTGGCTGTTCACACAGGTGTGTCATTGCTGTACATTGACCATGCATTGCTTCTGTGGTATTGCAAAGGCAAAGACAAATGCTTCCAGCCATCCATTGCACTAATGGATTGGTCATCAGCTGGCTGTCTATGTCCCGCATCAATATAGACCAAAGTACAGAGGGTTAGGCTATGCTATTGTGCACCTACCTGATGCATCAGAAGGTGCGAGGCCCTTGCTAAATTCTGTGCACAGACTTTGAGATCTATACTTTAGACTGTATCTAAACCTGCTCCAACATGGACTGACATTCTGGCCTACTTTCAGCCGATGCGACTTGTCTGTCGCTGAACAGTCGCTTTTTATGTATTCAGCACCTATGTATAATGTTGTAAAAATGCTCTAGAAGCTAAAGTCGCAGAAATGTCACACATATTTGGCCTGCAACTTTCTGTGCGACAAATTCAGACAGGAAAAATCAGTATAAATCCTTAGAAAATTATCCCCCAGTGTCTCCATCTGCTGGCGGTATTGAATAAGCATTGCTGCACTGATGGGGTATGCATTAGACGAAAAAAAAAGAAGAAAAAGAAGAATAATACGCCCAGAAAAGAGGCGAAAAGGAGAAAAACGTAAAAAAACGTGAAAAAAAAGTAAGAGGAAGAGAAGGGAAAAAAAGGTGGAAATGGGTTTAAAAGTGATTTCGGCGGAGAAATATATATATATATATATATATATATATATATATATATATATACGCGCACACACACACATATATATAAACGTATTCTCCGTTGAGATATTGCAGCCGCTGCTGTGTCCAGGCCCAGGAGCCTTAGCACTGTGCTGTGATGTCACTCAATACCACTGACATCACTAGGTGTAAACAACATCTCTCCTTTGCTGTGTATGTGACTATGGAGCTGTTTGGTGATGTCGTCTATTATGGCCTTCATAGAAGCAACAGGAGATTGTTGCATCCATCTAGAACCCTCAGAACTACAGTGCTATGATGTCACTCACTTCCACAGGCCTTGCAGAGTGTAAACAACAACAACCCAGCTTTGTTGTGTATGTAACCATAGGGATTTGTGATGTCACCTAGAACCTTCACAGCAGCGACAGCTTTATGAGGAGCATCAGCACTGCTCTGCCTGAGCAGAACCATCACCGCCATAGGTTGTCAAATAACCCGGATTTAACCCACACAGGTAAGTCCAATGGGGTGCAGGCATGTCCTCTATGCTTACAGCTTCCCGTGGGTGTTGGTTTGATACCGTTTGGGGACAGCCAAGGAGGCATCTGCAGGCAACAAAGGTAGGTGTGTGCTTGTGTGTGTGTTTCCTATGCAGATCCTAAGCCCAGTGTCACATGCAAGTAGGAGGAGTAAGAAGGGTTCCTGGCAAATCCGGGTTATGGATTGCATTTAAAAAGGCCCCGTGGGAGTGCAATGGGCCCCTGTCTTGCTGCTTAGCAATAATGGTATGGGTTTAGGTTCTGCTGTGTGTACTGGTGGTTGACTGCCCCCCAGCCCAGAGTGTGCATGGAAAATTGTCTGGCAGCCTCCCTGACAGCAAGCAGTGATAGTGCCCATGAAGGGCACCTTGTTGGGCCCGCCCCTTTCACGGTTATCGCTTCTCGGCCTTTTGGCTAAGATCAAGTGTAGTATCTGTTCTTATCAGTTTAATATCTGATACGTCCCCTATCTGGGGACCATATATTAAATGGATTTTTGAGAACGGGGGCCGATTTCGAAGCTTGCTTCCGTCGCCCTATGCATTGACCCGATATGGCAGTATCTTCGGGTACAGTGCACCACCCCCTTACAGGGTTAAAAAGAAAGATTCCTACTTTCATTGCTACCTGCTTGCTGGCTAGCCAGCTAGCCAGCCCTGTGGGCCTTGCTGCTGCTGCAGCCAAAAAACAAAAGGTGGTGCTGCTGCTGCTTCTGCTGCTTCTGCTTCTGCTTGTGTCTGGCCGCTGTTGGAGCGTCCAGGCACAGGACTTCTGCTGCTGCTGACTAAATGGCCTCCTTAATTGGATCATTTGAGTAGCCAGCACACCTGTGCAGGTAGGGCATGACATGATAGGCAGCTGCCTTGATAGCGGGTGGGTGCTGAATGTTCCTAATTGACAAAATAAGATTAATGCTTATGAAGAAATATAAAATCTCATCCCTTCCCCAATATCGCGCCACACCCCTACCCCTTAATTCCCTGGTTGAACTTGATGGACATATGTCTTTTTTCGACCGTACTAACTATGTAACTATGTAACATAACATGGGGGGGGGGGGGGGGGGTCTCCTGGCTGTTCACACAGGTGTGTCATTGCTGTACATTGACCATGCATTGCTTCTGTGGTATTGCAAAGGCAAAGACAAATGCTTCCAGCCATCCATTGCACTAATGGATTGGTCATCAGCTGGCTGTCTATGTCCCGCATCAATATAGACCAAAGTACAGAGGGTTAGGCTATGCTATTGTGCACCTACCTGATGCATCAGAAGGTGCGAGGCCCTTGCTAAATTCTGTGCACAGACTTTGAGATCTATACTTTAGACTGTATCTAAACCTGCTCCAACATGGACTGACATTCTGGCCTACTTTCAGCCGATGCGACTTGTCTGTCGCTGAACAGTCGCTTTTTATGTATTCAGCACCTATGTATAATGTTGTAAAAATGCTCTAGAAGCTAAAGTCGCAGAAATGTCACACATATTTGGCCTGCAACTTTCTGTGCGACAAATTCAGACAGGAAAAATCAGTATAAATCCTTAGAAAATTATCCCCCAGTGTCTCCATCTGCTGGCGGTATTGAATAAGCATTGCTGCACTGATGGGGTATGCATTAGACGAAAAAAAAGAAGAAAAAGAAGAATAATACGCCCAGAAAAGAGGCGAAAAGGAGAAAAACGTAAAAAAACGTGAAAAAAAAGTAAGAGGAAGAGAAGGGAAAAAAAGGTGGAAATGGGTTTAAAAGTGATTTCGGCGGAGAAATATATATATATATATATATATATATATATATATATATACGCGCACACACACACATATATATAAACGTATTCTCCGTTGAGATATTGCAGCCGCTGCTGTGTCCAGGCCCAGGAGCCTTAGCACTGTGCTGTGATGTCACTCAATACCACTGACATCACTAGGTGTAAACAACATCTCTCCTTTGCTGTGTATGTGACTATGGAGCTGTTTGGTGATGTCGTCTATTATGGCCTTCATAGAAGCAACAGGAGATTGTTGCATCCATCTAGAACCCTCAGAACTACAGTGCTATGATGTCACTCACTTCCACAGGCCTTGCAGAGTGTAAACAACAACAACCCAGCTTTGTTGTGTATGTAACCATAGGGATTTGTGATGTCACCTAGAACCTTCACAGCAGCGACAGCTTTATGAGGAGCATCAGCACTGCTCTGCCTGAGCAGAACCATCACCGCCATAGGTTGTCAAATAACCCGGATTTAACCCACACAGGTAAGTCCAATGGGGTGCAGGCATGTCCTCTATGCTTACAGCTTCCCGTGGGTGTTGGTTTGATACCGTTTGGGGACAGCCAAGGAGGCATCTGCAGGCAACAAAGGTAGGTGTGTGCTTGTGTGTGTGTTTCCTATGCAGATCCTAAGCCCAGTGTCACATGCAAGTAGGAGGAGTAAGAAGGGTTCCTGGCAAATCCGGGTTATGGATTGCATTTAAAAAGGCCCCGTGGGAGTGCAATGGGCCCCTGTCTTGCTGCTTAGCAATAATGGTATGGGTTTAGGTTCTGCTGTGTGTACTGGTGGTTGACTGCCCCCCAGCCCAGAGTGTGCATGGAAAATTGTCTGGCAGCCTCCCTGACAGCAAGCAGTGATAGTGCCCATGAAGGGCACCTTGTTGGGCCCGCCCCTTTCACGGTTATCGCTTCTCGGCCTTTTGGCTAAGATCAAGTGTAGTATCTGTTCTTATCAGTTTAATATCTGATACGTCCCCTATCTGGGGACCATATATTAAATGGATTTTTGAGAACGGGGGCCGATTTCGAAGCTTGCTTCCGTCGCCCTATGCATTGACCCGATATGGCAGTATCTTCGGGTACAGTGCACCACCCCCTTACAGGGTTAAAAAGAAAGATTCCTACTTTCATTGCTACCTGCTTGCTGGCTAGCCAGCTAGCCAGCCCTGTGGGCCTTGCTGCTGCTGCAGCCAAAAAACAAAAGGTGGTGCTGCTGCTGCTTCTGCTGCTTCTGCTTCTGCTTGTGTCTGGCCGCTGTTGGAGCGTCCAGGCACAGGACTTCTGCTGCTGCTGACTAAATGGCCTCCTTAATTGGATCATTTGAGTAGCCAGCACACCTGTGCAGGTAGGGCATGACATGATAGGCAGCTGCCTTGATAGCGGGTGGGTGCTGAATGTTCCTAATTGACAAAATAAGATTAATGCTTATGAAGAAATATAAAATCTCATCCCTTCCCCAATATCGCGCCACACCCCTACCCCTTAATTCCCTGGTTGAACTTGATGGACATATGTCTTTTTTCGACCGTACTAACTATGTAACTATGTAACATAACATGGGGGGGGGGGGGGGGGTCTCCTGGCTGTTCACACAGGTGTGTCATTGCTGTACATTGACCATGCATTGCTTCTGTGGTATTGCAAAGGCAAAGACAAATGCTTCCAGCCATCCATTGCACTAATGGATTGGTCATCAGCTGGCTGTCTATGTCCCGCATCAATATAGACCAAAGTACAGAGGGTTAGGCTATGCTATTGTGCACCTACCTGATGCATCAGAAGGTGCGAGGCCCTTGCTAAATTCTGTGCACAGACTTTGAGATCTATACTTTAGACTGTATCTAAACCTGCTCCAACATGGACTGACATTCTGGCCTACTTTCAGCCGATGCGACTTGTCTGTCGCTGAACAGTCGCTTTTTATGTATTCAGCACCTATGTATAATGTTGTAAAAATGCTCTAGAAGCTAAAGTCGCAGAAATGTCACACATATTTGGCCTGCAACTTTCTGTGCGACAAATTCAGACAGGAAAAATCAGTATAAATCCTTAGAAAATTATCCCCCAGTGTCTCCATCTGCTGGCGGTATTGAATAAGCATTGCTGCACTGATGGGGTATGCATTAGACGAAAAAAAAGAAGAAAAAGAAGAATAATACGCCCAGAAAAGAGGCGAAAAGGAGAAAAACGTAAAAAAACGTGAAAAAAAAGTAAGAGGAAGAGAAGGGAAAAAAAGGTGGAAATGGGTTTAAAAGTGATTTCGGCGGAGAAATATATATATATATATATATATATATATATATATATATATATATACGCGCACACACACACATATATATAAACGTATTCTCCGTTGAGATATTGCAGCCGCTGCTGTGTCCAGGCCCAGGAGCCTTAGCACTGTGCTGTGATGTCACTCAATACCACTGACATCACTAGGTGTAAACAACATCTCTCCTTTGCTGTGTATGTGACTATGGAGCTGTTTGGTGATGTCGTCTATTATGGCCTTCATAGAAGCAACAGGAGATTGTTGCATCCATCTAGAACCCTCAGAACTACAGTGCTATGATGTCACTCACTTCCACAGGCCTTGCAGAGTGTAAACAACAACAACCCAGCTTTGTTGTGTATGTAACCATAGGGATTTGTGATGTCACCTAGAACCTTCACAGCAGCGACAGCTTTATGAGGAGCATCAGCACTGCTCTGCCTGAGCAGAACCATCACCGCCATAGGTTGTCAAATAACCCGGATTTAACCCACACAGGTAAGTCCAATGGGGTGCAGGCATGTCCTCTATGCTTACAGCTTCCCGTGGGTGTTGGTTTGATACCGTTTGGGGACAGCCAAGGAGGCATCTGCAGGCAACAAAGGTAGGTGTGTGCTTGTGTGTGTGTTTCCTATGCAGATCCTAAGCCCAGTGTCACATGCAAGTAGGAGGAGTAAGAAGGGTTCCTGGCAAATCCGGGTTATGGATTGCATTTAAAAAGGCCCCGTGGGAGTGCAATGGGCCCCTGTCTTGCTGCTTAGCAATAATGGTATGGGTTTAGGTTCTGCTGTGTGTACTGGTGGTTGACTGCCCCCCAGCCCAGAGTGTGCATGGAAAATTGTCTGGCAGCCTCCCTGACAGCAATCAGTGATAGTGCCCATGAAGGGCACCTTGTTGGGCCCGCCCCTTTCACGGTTATCGCTTCTCGGCCTTTTGGCTAAGATCAAGTGTAGTATCTGTTCTTATCAGTTTAATATCTGATACGTCCCCTATCTGGGGACCATATATTAAATGGATTTTTGAGAACGGGGGCCGATTTCGAAGCTTGCTTCCGTCGCCCTATGCATTGACCCGATATGGCAGTATCTTCGGGTACAGTGCACCACCCCCTTACAGGGTTAAAAAGAAAGATTCCTACTTTCATTGCTACCTGCTTGCTGGCTAGCCAGCTAGCCAGCCCTGTGGGCCTTGCTGCTGCTGCAGCCAAAAAACAAAAGGTGGTGCTGCTGCTGCTTCTGCTGCTTCTGCTTCTGCTTGTGTCTGGCCGCTGTTGGAGCGTCCAGGCACAGGACTTCTGCTGCTGCTGACTAAATGGCCTCCTTAATTGGATCATTTGAGTAGCCAGCACACCTGTGCAGGTAGGGCATGACATGATAGGCAGCTGCCTTGATAGCGGGTGGGTGCTGAATGTTCCTAATTGACAAAATAAGATTAATGCTTATGAAGAAATAAAAAATCTCATCCCTTCCCCAATATCGCGCCACACCCCTACCCCTTAATTCCCTGGTTGAACTTGATGGACATATGTCTTTTTTCGACCGTACTAACTATGTAACTATGTAACATAACATGGGGGGGGGGGGGGGGTCTCCTGGCTGTTCACACAGGTGTGTCATTGCTGTACATTGACCATGCATTGCTTCTGTGGTATTGCAAAGGCAAAGACAAATGCTTCCAGCCATCCATTGCACTAATGGATTGGTCATCAGCTGGCTGTCTATGTCCCGCATCAATATAGACCAAAGTACAGAGGGTTAGGCTATGCTATTGTGCACCTACCTGATGCATTAGAAGGTGCGAGGCCCTTGCTAAATTCTGTGCACAGACTTTGAGATCTATACTTTAGACTGTATCTAAACCTGCTCCAACATGGACTGACATTCTGGCCTACTTTCAGCCGATGCGACTTGTCTGTCGCTGAACAGTCGCTTTTTATGTATTCAGCACCTATGTATAATGTTGTAAAAATGCTCTAGAAGCTAAAGTCGCAGAAATGTCACACATATTTGGCCTGCAACTTACTGTGCGACAAATTCAGACAGGAAAAATCAGTATAAATCCTTAGAAAATTATCCCCCAGTGTCTCCATCTGCTGGCGGTATTGAATAAGCATTGCTGCACTGATGGGGTATGCATTAGACGAAAAAAAAGAAGAAAAAGAAGAATAATACGCCCAGAAAAGAGGCGAAAAGGAGAAAAACGTAAAAAAACGTGAAAAAAAAGTAAGAGGAAGAGAAGGGAAAAAAAGGTGGAAATGGGTTTAAAAGTGATTTCGGCGGAGAAATATATATATATATATATATATATATATATATATATATATATATACGCGCACACACACACATATATATAAACGTATTCTCCGTTGAGATATTGCAGCCGCTGCTGTGTCCAGGCCCAGGAGCCTTAGCACTGTGCTGTGATGTCACTCAATACCACTGACATCACTAGGTGTAAACAACATCTCTCCTTTGCTGTGTATGTGACTATGGAGCTGTTTGGTGATGTCGTCTATTATGGCCTTCATAGAAGCAACAGGAGATTGTTGCATCCATCTAGAACCCTCAGAACTACAGTGCTATGATGTCACTCACTTCCACAGGCCTTGCAGAGTGTAAACAACAACAACCCAGCTTTGTTGTGCATGTAACCATAGGGATTTGTGATGTCACCTAGAACCTTCACAGCAGCGACAGCTTTATGAGGAGCATCAGCACTGCTCTGCCTGAGCAGAACCATCACCGCCATAGGTTGTCAAATAACCCGGATTTAACCCACACAGGTAAGTCCAATGGGGTGCAGGCATGTCCTCTATGCTTACAGCTTCCCGTGGGTGTTGGTTTGATACCGTTTGGGGACAGCCAAGGAGGCATCTGCAGGCAACAAAGGTAGGTGTGTGCTTGTGTGTGTGTTTCCTATGCAGATCCTAAGCCCAGTGTCACATGCAAGTAGGAGGAGTAAGAAGGGTTCCTGGCAAATCCGGGTTATGGATTGCATTTAAAAAGGCCCCGTGGGAGTGCAATGGGCCCCTGTCTTGCTGCTTAGCAATAATGGTATGGGTTTAGGTTCTGCTGTGTGTACTGGTGGTTGACTGCCCCCCAGCCCAGAGTGTGCATGGAAAATTGTCTGGCAGCCTCCCTGACAGCAAGCAGTGATAGTGCCCATGAAGGGCACCTTGTTGGGCCCGCCCCTTTCACGGTTATCGCTTCTCGGCCTTTTGGCTAAGATCAAGTGTAGTATCTGTTCTTATCAGTTTAATATCTGATACGTCCCCTATCTGGGGACCATATATTAAATGGATTTTTGAGAACGGGGGCCGATTTCGAAGCTTGCTTCCGTCGCCCTATGCATTGACCCGATATGGCAGTATCTTCGGGTACAGTGCACCACCCCCTTACAGGGTTAAAAAGAAAGATTCCTACTTCCATTGCTACCTGCTTGCTGGCTAGCCAGCTAGCCAGCCCTGTGGGCCTTGCTGCTGCTGCAGCCAAAAAACAAAAGGTGGTGCTGCTGCTGCTTCTGCTGCTTCTGCTTCTGCTTGTGTCTGGCCGCTATTGGAGGGTCCAGGCACAGGACTTCTGCTGCTGCTGACTAAATGGCCTCCTTAATTGGATCATTTGAGTAGCCAGCACACCTGTGCAGGTAGGGCATGACATGATAGGCAGCTGCCTTGATAGCGGGTGGGTGCTGAATGTTCCTAATTGACAAAATAAGATTAATGCTTATGAAGAAATATAAAATCTCATCCCTTCCCCAATATCGCGCCACACCCCTACCCCTTAATTCCCTGGTTGAACTTGATGGACATATGTCTTTTTTCGACCGTACTAACTATGTAACTATGTAACATAACATGGGGGGGGGGGTCTCCTGGCTGTTCACACAGGTGTGTCATTGCTGTACATTGACCATGCATTGCTTCTGTGGTATTGCAAAGGCAAAGACAAATGCTTCCAGCCATCCATTGCACTAATGGATTGGTCATCAGCTGGCTGTCTATGTCCCGCATCAATATAGACCAAAGTACAGAGGGTTAGGCTATGCTATTGTGCACCTACCTGATGCATCAGAAGGTGCGAGGCCCTTGCTAAATTCTGTGCACAGACTTTGAGATCTATACTTTAGACTGTATCTAAACCTGCTCCAACATGGACTGACATTCTGGCCTACTTTCAGCCGATGCGACTTGTCTGTCGCTGAACAGTCGCTTTTTATGTATTCAGCACCTATGTATAATGTTGTAAAAATGCTCTAGAAGCTAAAGTCGCAGAAATGTCACACATATTTGGCCTGCAACTTTCTGTGCGACAAATTCAGACAGGAAAAATCAGTATAAATCCTTAGAAAATTATCCCCCAGTGTCTCCATCTGCTGGCGGTATTGAATAAGCATTGCTGCACTGATGGGGTATGCATTAGACGAAAAAAAAGAAGAAAAAGAAGAATAATACGCCCAGAAAAGAGGCGAAAAGGAGAAAAACGTAAAAAAACGTGAAAAAAAAGTAAGAGGAAGAGAAGGGAAAAAAAGGTGGAAATGGGTTTAAAAGTGATTTCGGCGGAGAAATATATATATATATATATATATATATATATATATATATATATACGCGCACACACACACATATATATAAACGTATTCTCCGTTGAGATATTGCAGCCGCTGCTGTGTCCAGGCCCAGGAGCCTTAGCACTGTGCTGTGATGTCACTCAATACCACTGACATCACTAGGTGTAAACAACATCTCTCCTTTGCTGTGTATGTGACTATGGAGCTGTTTGGTGATGTCGTCTATTATGGCCTTCATAGAAGCAACAGGAGATTGTTGCATCCATCTAGAACCCTCAGAACTACAGTGCTATGATGTCACTCACTTCCACAGGCCTTGCAGAGTGTAAACAACAACAACCCAGCTTTGTTGTGTATGTAACCATAGGGATTTGTGATGTCACCTAGAACCTTCACAGCAGCGACAGCTTTATGAGGAGCATCAGCACTGCTCTGCCTGAGCAGAACCATCACCGCCATAGGTTGTCAAATAACCCGGATTTAACCCACACAGGTAAGTCCAATGGGGTGCAGGCATGTCCTCTATGCTTACAGCTTCCCGTGGGTGTTGGTTTGATACCGTTTGGGGACAGCCAAGGAGGCATCTGCAGGCAACAAAGGTAGGTGTGTGCTTGTGTGTGTGTTTCCTATGCAGATCCTAAGCCCAGTGTCACATGCAAGTAGGAGGAGTAAGAAGGGTTCCTGGCAAATCCGGGTTATGGATTGCATTTAAAAAGGCCCCGTGGGAGTGCAATGGGCCCCTGTCTTGCTGCTTAGCAATAATGGTATGGGTTTAGGTTCTGCTGTGTGTACTGGTGGTTGACTGCCCCCCAGCCCAGAGTGTGCATGGAAAATTGTCTGGCAGCCTCCCTGACAGCAAGCAGTGATAGTGCCCATGAAGGGCACCTTGTTGGGCCCGCCCCTTTCACGGTTATCGCTTCTCGGCCTTTTGGCTAAGATCAAGTGTAGTATCTGTTCTTATCAGTTTAATATCTGATACGTCCCCTATCTGGGGACCATATATTAAATGGATTTTTGAGAACGGGGGCCGATTTCGAAGCTTGCTTCCGTCGCCCTATGCATTGACCCGATATGGCAGTATCTTCGGGTACAGTGCACCACCCCCTTACAGGGTTAAAAAGAAAGATTCCTACTTTCATTGCTACCTGCTTGCTGGCTAGCCAGCTAGCCAGCCCTGTGGGCCTTGCTGCTGCTGCAGCCAAAAAACAAAAGGTGGTGCTGCTGCTGCTTCTGCTGCTTCTGCTTCTGCTTGTGTCTGGCCGCTGTTGGAGCGTCCAGGCACAGGACTTCTGCTGCTGCTGACTAAATGGCCTCCTTAATTGGATCATTTGAGTAGCCAGCACACCTGTGCAGGTAGGGCATGACATGATAGGCAGCTGCCTTGATAGCGGGTGGGTGCTGAATGTTCCTAATTGACAAAATAAGATTGACAAAATAAGATTAATGCTTATGAAGAAATATAAAATCTCATCCCTTCCCCAATATCGCGCCACACCCCTACCCCTTAATTCCCTGGTTGAACTTGATGGACATATGTCTTTTTTCGACCGTACTAACTATGTAACTATGTAACATAACATGGGGGGGGGGGGGGGGTCTCCTGGCTGTTCACACAGGTGTGTCATTGCTGTACATTGACCATGCATTGCTTCTGTGGTATTGCAAAGGCAAAGACAAATGCTTCCAGCCATCCATTGCACTAATGGATTGGTCATCAGCTGGCTGTCTATGTCCCGCATCAATATAGACCAAAGTACAGAGGGTTAGGCTATGCTATTGTGCACCTACCTGATGCATCAGAAGGTGCGAGGCCCTTGCTAAATTCTGTGCACAGACTTTGAGATCTATACTTTAGACTGTATCTAAACCTGCTCCAACATGGACTGACATTCTGGCCTACTTTCAGCCGATGCGACTTGTCTGTCGCTGAACAGTCGCTTTTTATGTATTCAGCACCTATGTATAATGTTGTAAAAATGCTCTAGAAGCTAAAGTCGCAGAAATGTCACACATATTTGGCCTGCAACTTTCTGTGCGACAAATTCAGACAGGAAAAATCAGTATAAATCCTTAGAAAATTATCCCCCAGTGTCTCCATCTGCTGGCGGTATTGAATAAGCATTGCTGCACTGATGGGGTATGCATTAGACGAAAAAAAAGAAGAAAAAGAAGAATAATACGCCCAGAAAAGAGGCGAAAAGGAGAAAAACGTAAAAAAACGTGAAAAAAAAGTAAGAGGAAGAGAAGGGAAAAAAAGGTGGAAATGGGTTTAAAAGTGATTTCGGCGGAGAAATATATATATATATATATATATATATATATATATATATATATACGCGCACACACACACATATATATAAACGTATTCTCCGTTGAGATATTGCAGCCGCTGCTGTGTCCAGGCCCAGGAGCCTTAGCACTGTGCTGTGATGTCACTCAATACCACTGACATCACTAGGTGTAAACAACATCTCTCCTTTGCTGTGTATGTGACTATGGAGCTGTTTGGTGATGTCGTCTATTATGGCCTTCATAGAAGCAACAGGAGATTGTTGCATCCATCTAGAACCCTCAGAACTACAGTGCTATGATGTCACTCACTTCCACAGGCCTTGCAGAGTGTAAACAACAACAACCCAGCTTTGTTGTGTATGTAACCATAGGGATTTGTGATGTCACCTAGAACCTTCACAGCAGCGACAGCTTTATGAGGAGCATCAGCACTGCTCTGCCTGAGCAGAACCATCACCGCCATAGGTTGTCAAATAACCCGGATTTAACCCACACAGGTAAGTCCAATGGGGTGCAGGCATGTCCTCTATGCTTACAGCTTCCCGTGGGTGTTGGTTTGATACCGTTTGGGGACAGCCAAGGAGGCATCTGCAGGCAACAAAGGTAGGTGTGTGCTTGTGTGTGTGTTTCCTATGCAGATCCTAAGCCCAGTGTCACATGCAAGTAGGAGGAGTAAGAAGGGTTCCTGGCAAATCCGGGTTATGGATTGCATTTAAAAAGGCCCCGTGGGAGTGCAATGGGCCCCTGTCTTGCTGCTTAGCAATAATGGTATGGGTTTAGGTTCTGCTGTGTGTACTGGTGGTTGACTGCCCCCCAGCCCAGAGTGTGCATGGAAAATTGTCTGGCAGCCTCCCTGACAGCAAGCAGTGATAGTGCCCATGAAGGGCACCTTGTTGGGCCCGCCCCTTTCACGGTTATCGCTTCTCGGCCTTTTGGCTAAGATCAAGTGTAGTATCTGTTCTTATCAGTTTAATATCTGATACGTCCCCTATCTGGGGACCATATATTAAATGGATTTTTGAGAACGGGGGCCGATTTCGAAGCTTGCTTCCGTCGCCCTATGCATTGACCCGATATGGCAGTATCTTCGGGTACAGTGCACCACCCCCTTACAGGGTTAAAAAGAAAGATTCCTACTTTCATTGCTACCTGCTTGCTGGCTAGCCAGCTAGCCAGCCCTGTGGGCCTTGCTGCTGCTGCAGCCAAAAAACAAAAGGTGGTGCTGCTGCTGCTTCTGCTGCTTCTGCTTCTGCTTGTGTCTGGCCGCTGTTGGAGCGTCCAGGCACAGGACTTCTGCTGCTGCTGACTAAATGGCCTCCTTAATTGGATCATTTGAGTAGCCAGCACACCTGTGCAGGTAGGGCATGACATGATAGGCAGCTGCCTTGATAGCGGGTGGGTGCTGAATGTTCCTAATTGACAAAATAAGATTAATGCTTATGAAGAAATATAAAATCTCATCCCTTCCCCAATATCGCGCCACACCCCTACCCCTTAATTCCCTGGTTGAACTTGATGGACATATGTCTTTTTTCGACCGTACTAACTATGTAACTATGTAACATAACATGGGGGGGGGGGGGGGGGTCTCCTGGCTGTTCACACAGGTGTGTCATTGCTGTACATTGACCATGCATTGCTTCTGTGGTATTGCAAAGGCAAAGACAAATGCTTCCAGCCATCCATTGCACTAATGGATTGGTCATCAGCTGGCTGTCTATGTCCCGCATCAATATAGACCAAAGTACAGAGGGTTAGGCTATGCTATTGTGCACCTACCTGATGCATCAGAAGGTGCGAGGCCCTTGCTAAATTCTGTGCACAGACTTTGAGATCTATACTTTAGACTGTATCTAAACCTGCTCCAACATGGACTGACATTCTGGCCTACTTTCAGCCGATGCGACTTGTCTGTCGCTGAACAGTCGCTTTTTATGTATTCAGCACCTATGTATAATGTTGTAAAAATGCTCTAGAAGCTAAAGTCGCAGAAATGTCACACATATTTGGCCTGCAACTTTCTGTGCGACAAATTCAGACAGGAAAAATCAGTATAAATCCTTAGAAAATTATCCCCCAGTGTCTCCATCTGCTGGCGGTATTGAATAAGCATTGCTGCACTGATGGGGTATGCATTAGACGAAAAAAAAGAAGAAAAAGAAGAATAATACGCCCAGAAAAGAGGCGAAAAGGAGAAAAACGTAAAAAAACGTGAAAAAAAAGTAAGAGGAAGAGAAGGGAAAAAAAGGTGGAAATGGGTTTAAAAGTGATTTCGGCGGAGAAATATATATATATATATATATATATATATATATATATATACGCGCACACACACACATATATATAAACGTATTCTCCGTTGAGATATTGCAGCCGCTGCTGTGTCCAGGCCCAGGAGCCTTAGCACTGTGCTGTGATGTCACTCAATACCACTGACATCACTAGGTGTAAACAACATCTCTCCTTTGCTGTGTATGTGACTATGGAGCTGTTTGGTGATGTCGTCTATTATGGCCTTCATAGAAGCAACAGGAGATTGTTGCATCCATCTAGAACCCTCAGAACTACAGTGCTATGATGTCACTCACTTCCACAGGCCTTGCAGAGTGTAAACAACAACAACCCAGCTTTGTTGTGTATGTAACCATAGGGATTTGTGATGTCACCTAGAACCTTCACAGCAGCGACAGCTTTATGAGGAGCATCAGCACTGCTCTGCCTGAGCAGAACCATCACCGCCATAGGTTGTCAAATAACCCGGATTTAACCCACACAGGTAAGTCCAATGGGGTGCAGGCATGTCCTCTATGCTTACAGCTTCCCGTGGGTGTTGGTTTGATACCGTTTGGGGACAGCCAAGGAGGCATCTGCAGGCAACAAAGGTAGGTGTGTGCTTGTGTGTGTGTTTCCTATGCAGATCCTAAGCCCAGTGTCACATGCAAGTAGGAGGAGTAAGAAGGGTTCCTGGCAAATCCGGGTTATGGATTGCATTTAAAAAGGCCCCGTGGGAGTGCAATGGGCCCCTGTCTTGCTGCTTAGCAATAATGGTATGGGTTTAGGTTCTGCTGTGTGTACTGGTGGTTGACTGCGCCCCAGCCCAGAGTGTGCATGGAAAATTGTCTGGCAGCCTCCCTGACAGCAAGCAGTGATAGTGCCCATGAAGGGCACCTTGTTGGGCCCGCCCCTTTCACGGTTATCGCTTCTCGGCCTTTTGGCTAAGATCAAGTGTAGTATCTGTTCTTATCAGTTTAATATCTGATACGTCCCCTATCTGGGGACCATATATTAAATGGATTTTTGAGAACGGGGGCCGATTTCGAAGCTTGCTTCCGTCGCCCTATGCATTGACCCGATATGGCAGTATCTTCGGGTACAGTGCACCACCCCCTTACAGGGTTAAAAAGAAAGATTCCTACTTTCATTGCTACCTGCTTGCTGGCTAGCCAGCTAGCCAGCCCTGTGGGCCTTGCTGCTGCTGCAGCCAAAAAACAAAAGGTGGTGCTGCTGCTGCTTCTGCTGCTTCTGCTTGTGTCTGGCCGCTGTTGGAGCGTCCAGGCACAGGACTTCTGCTGCTGCTGACTAAATGGCCTCCTTAATTGGATCATTTGAGTAGCCAGCACACCTGTGCAGGTAGGGCATGACATGATAGGCAGCTGCCTTGATAGCGGGTGGGTGCTGAATGTTCCTAATTGACAAAATAAGATTAATGCTTATGAAGAAATATAAAATCTCATCCCTTCCCCAATATCGCGCCACACCCCTACCTCTTAATTCCCTGGTTGAACTTGATGGACATATGTCTTTTTTCGACCGTACTAACTATGTAACTATGTAACATAACATGGGGGGGGGGGGGTCTCCTGGCTGTTCACACAGGTGTGTCATTGCTGTACATTGACCATGCATTGCTTCTGTGGTATTGCAAAGGCAAAGACAAATGCTTCCAGCCATCCATTGCACTAATGGATTGGTCATCAGCTGGCTGTCTATGTCCCGCATCAATATAGACCAAAGTACAGAGGGTTAGGCTATGCTATTGTGCACCTACCTGATGCATCAGAAGGTGCGAGGCCCTTGCTAAATTCTGTGCACAGACTTTGAGATCTATACTTTAGACTGTATCTAAACCTGCTCCAACATGGACTGACATTCTGGCCTACTTTCAGCCGATGCGACTTGTCTGTCGCTGAACAGTCGCTTTTTATGTATTCAGCACCTATGTATAATGTTGTAAAAATGCTCTAGAAGCTAAAGTCGCAGAAATGTCACACATATTTGGCCTGCAACTTTCTGTGCGACAAATTCAGACAGGAAAAATCAGTATAAATCCTTAGAAAATTATCCCCCAGTGTCTCCATCTGCTGGCGGTATTGAATAAGCATTGCTGCACTGATGGGGTATGCATTAGACGAAAAAAAAAGAAGAAAAAGAAGAATAATACGCCCAGAAAAGAGGCGAAAAGGAGAAAAACGTAAAAAAACGTGAAAAAAAAGTAAGAGGAAGAGAAGGGAAAAAAAGGTGGAAATGGGTTTAAAAGTGATTTCGGCGGAGAAATATATATATATATATATATATATATATATATATATATATATATACGCGCACACACACACATATATATAAACGTATTCTCCGTTGAGATATTGCAGCCGCTGCTGTGTCCAGGCCCAGGAGCCTTAGCACTGTGCTGTGATGTCACTCAATACCACTGACATCACTAGGTGTAAACAACATCTCTCCTTTGCTGTGTATGTGACTATGGAGCTGTTTGGTGATGTCGTCTATTATGGCCTTCATAGAAGCAACAGGAGATTGTTGCATCCATCTAGAACCCTCAGAACTACAGTGCTATGATGTCACTCACTTCCACAGGCCTTGCAGAGTGTAAACAACAACAACCCAGCTTTGTTGTGTATGTAACCATAGGGATTTGTGATGTCACCTAGAACCTTCACAGCAGCGACAGCTTTATGAGGAGCATCAGCACTGCTCTGCCTGAGCAGAACCATCACCGCCATAGGTTGTCAAATAACCCGGATTTAACCCACACAGGTAAGTCCAATGGGGTGCAGGCATGTCCTCTATGCTTACAGCTTCCCGTGGGTGTTGGTTTGATACCGTTTGGGGACAGCCAAGGAGGCATCTGCAGGCAACAAAGGTAGGTGTGTGCTTGTGTGTGTGTTTCCTATGCAGATCCTAAGCCCAGTGTCACATGCAAGTAGGAGGAGTAAGAAGGGTTCCTGGCAAATCCGGGTTATGGATTGCATTTAAAAAGGCCCCGTGGGAGTGCAATGGGCCCCTGTCTTGCTGCTTAGCAATAATGGTATGGGTTTAGGTTCTGCTGTGTGTACTGGTGGTTGACTGCCCCCCAGCCCAGAGTGTGCATGGAAAATTGTCTGGCAGCCTCCCTGACAGCAAGCAGTGATAGTGCCCATGAAGGGCACCTTGTTGGGCCCGCCCCTTTCACGGTTATCGCTTCTCGGCCTTTTGGCTAAGATCAAGTGTAGTATCTGTTCTTATCAGTTTAATATCTGATACGTCCCCTATCTGGGGACCATATATTAAATGGATTTTTGAGAACGGGGGCCGATTTCGAAGCTTGCTTCCGTCGCCCTATGCATTGACCCGATATGGCAGTATCTTCGGGTACAGTGCACCACCCCCTTACAGGGTTAAAAAGAAAGATTCCTACTTTCATTGCTACCTGCTTGCTGGCTAGCCAGCTAGCCAGCCCTGTGGGCCTTGCTGCTGCTGCAGCCAAAAAACAAAAGGTGGTGCTGCTGCTGCTTCTGCTGCTGCTGCTTCTGCTGCTTCTGCTTCTGCTTGTGTCTGGCCGCTGTTGGAGCGTCCAGGCACAGGACTTCTGCTGCTGCTGACTAAATGGCCTCCTTAATTGGATCATTTGAGTAGCCAGCACACCTGTGCAGGTAGGGCATGACATGATAGGCAGCTGCCTTGATAGCGGGTGGGTGCTGAATGTTCCTAATTGACAAAATAAGATTAATGCTTATGAAGAAATATAAAATCTCATCCCTTCCCCAATATCGCGCCACACCCCTACCCCTTAATTCCCTGGTTGAACTTGATGGACATATGTCTTTTTTCGACCGTACTAACTATGTAACTATGTAACATAACATGGGGGGGGGGGTCTCCTGGCTGTTCACACAGGTGTGTCATTGCTGTACATTGACCATGCATTGCTTCTGTGGTATTGCAAAGGCAAAGACAAATGCTTCCAGCCATCCATTGCACTAATGGATTGGTCATCAGCTGGCTGTCTATGTCCCGCATCAATATAGACCAAAGTACAGAGGGTTAGGCTATGCTATTGTGCACCTACCTGATGCATCAGAAGGTGCGAGGCCCTTGCTAAATTCTGTGCACAGACTTTGAGATCTATACTTTAGACTGTATCTAAACCTGCTCCAACATGGACTGACATTCTGGCCTACTTTCAGCCGATGCGACTTGTCTGTCGCTGAACAGTCGCTTTTTATGTATTCAGCACCTATGTATAATGTTGTAAAAATGCTCTAGAAGCTAAAGTCGCAGAAATGTCACACATATTTGGCCTGCAACTTTCTGTGCGACAAATTCAGACAGGAAAAATCAGTATAAATCCTTAGAAAATTATCCCCCAGTGTCTCCATCTGCTGGCGGTATTGAATAAGCATTGCTGCACTGATGGGGTATGCATTAGACGAAAAAAAAAGAAGAAAAAGAAGAATAATACGCCCAGAAAAGAGGCGAAAAGGAGAAAAACGTTAAAAAACGTGAAAAAAAAGTAAGAGGAAGAGAAGGGAAAAAAAGGTGGAAATGGGTTTAAAAGTGATTTCGGCGGAGAAATATATATATATATATATATATATATATATATATATATATATATATATATATATACGCGCACACACACACATATATATAAACGTATTCTCCGTTGAGATATTGCAGCCGCTGCTGTGTCCAGGCCCAGGAGCCTTAGCACTGTGCTGTGATGTCACTCAATACCACTGACATCACTAGGTGTAAACAACATCTCTCCTTTGCTGTGTATGTGACTATGGAGCTGTTTGGTGATGTCGTCTATTATGGCCTTCATAGAAGCAACAGGAGATTGTTGCATCCATCTAGAACCCTCAGAACTACAGTGCTATGATGTCACTCACTTCCACAGGCCTTGCAGAGTGTAAACAACAACAACCCAGCTTTGTTGTGTATGTAACCATAGGGATTTGTGATGTCACCTAGAACCTTCACAGCAGCGACAGCTTTATGAGGAGCATCAGCACTGCTCTGCCTGAGCAGAACCATCACCGCCATAGGTTGTCAAATAACCCGGATTTAACCCACACAGGTAAGTCCAATGGGGTGCAGGCATGTCCTCTATGCTTACAGCTTCCCGTGGGTGTTGGTTTGATACCGTTTGGGGACAGCCAAGGAGGCATCTGCAGGCAACAAAGGTAGGTGTGTGCTTGTGTGTGTGTTTCCTATGCAGATCCTAAGCCCAGTGTCACATGCAAGTAGGAGGAGTAAGAAGGGTTCCTGGCAAATCCGGGTTATGGATTGCATTTAAAAAGGCCCCGTGGGAGTGCAATGGGCCCCTGTCTTGCTGCTTAGCAATAATGGTATGGGTTTAGGTTCTGCTGTGTGTACTGGTGGTTGACTGCCCCCCAGCCCAGAGTGTGCATGGAAAATTGTCTGGCAGCCTCCCTGACAGCAAGCAGTGATAGTGCCCATGAAGGGCACCTTGTTGGGCCCGCCCCTTTCACGGTTATCGCTTCTCGGCCTTTTGGCTAAGATCAAGTGTAGTATCTGTTCTTATCAGTTTAATATCTGATACGTCCCCTATCTGGGGACCATATATTAAATGGATTTTTGAGAACGGGGGCCGATTTCGAAGCTTGCTTCCGTCGCCCTATGCATTGACCCGATATGGCAGTATCTTCGGGTACAGTGCACCACCCCCTTACAGGGTTAAAAAGAAAGATTCCTACTTTCATTGCTACCTGCTTGCTGGCTAGCCAGCTAGCCAGCCCTGTGGGCCTTGCTGCTGCTGCAGCCAAAAAACAAAAGGTGGTGCTGCTGCTGCTTCTGCTGCTTCTGCTTCTGCTTGTGTCTGGCCGCTGTTGGAGCGTCCAGGCACAGGGCTTCTGCTGCTGCTGACTAAATGGCCTCCTTAATTGGATCATTTGAGTAGCCAGCACACCTGTGCAGGTAGGGCATGACATGATAGGCAGCTGCCTTGATAGCGGGTGGGTGCTGAATGTTCCTAATTGACAAAATAAGATTAATGCTTATGAAGAAATATAAAATCTCATCCCTTCCCCAATATCGCGCCACACCCCTACCCCTTAATTCCTTGGTTGAACTTGATGGACATATGTCTTTTTTCGACCGTACTAACTATGTAACTATGTAACATAACATGGGGGGGGGGGGGGTCTCCTGGCTGTTCACACAGGTGTGTCATTGCTGTACATTGACCATGCATTGCTTCTGTGGTATTGCAAAGGCAAAGACAAATGCTTCCAGCCATCCATTGCACTAATGGATTGGTCATCAGCTGGCTGTCTATGTCCCGCATCAATATAGACCAAAGTACAGAGGGTTAGGCTATGCTATTGTGCACCTACCTGATGCATCAGAAGGTGCGAGGCCCTTGCTAAATTCTGTGCACAGACTTTGAGATCTATACTTTAGACTGTATCTAAACCTGCTCCAACATGGACTGACATTCTGGCCTACTTTCAGCCGATGCGACTTGTCTGTCGCTGAACAGTCGCTTTTTATGTATTCAGCACCTATGTATAATGTTGTAAAAATGCTCTAGAAGCTAAAGTTGCAGAAATGTCACACATATTTGGCCTGCAACTTTCTGTGCGACAAATTCAGACAGGAAAAATCAGTATAAATCCTTAGAAAATTATCCCCCAGTGTCTCCATCTGCTGGCGGTATTGAATAAGCATTGCTGCACTGATGGGGTATGCATTAGACGAAAAAAAAGAAGAAAAAGAAGAATAATACGCCCAGAAAAGAGGCGAAAAGGAGAAAAACGTAAAAAAACGTGAAAAAAAAGTAAGAGGAAGAGAAGGGAAAAAAAGGTGGAAATGGGTTTAAAAGTGATTTCGGCGGAGAAATATATATATATATATATATATATATATATATATATATATATATATATACGCGCACACACACACATATATATAAACGTATTCTCCGTTGAGATATTGCAGCCGCTGCTGTGTCCAGGCCCAGGAGCCTTAGCACTGTGCTGTGATGTCACTCAATACCACTGACATCACTAGGTGTAAACAACATCTCTCCTTTGCTGTGTATGTGACTATGGAGCTGTTTGGTGATGTCGTCTATTATGGCCTTCATAGAAGCAACAGGAGATTGTTGCATCCATCTAGAACCCTCAGAACTACAGTGCTATGATGTCACTCACTTCCACAGGCCTTGCAGAGTGTAAACAACAACAACCCAGCTTTGTTGTGTATGTAACCATAGGGATTTGTGATGTCACCTAGAACCTTCACAGCAGCGACAGCTTTATGAGGAGCATCAGCACTGCTCTGCCTGAGCAGAACCATCACCGCCATAGGTTGTCAAATAACCCGGATTTAACCCACACAGGTAAGTCCAATGGGGTGCAGGCATGTCCTCTATGCTTACAGCTTCCCGTGGGTGTTGGTTTGATACCGTTTGGGGACAGCCAAGGAGGCATCTGCAGGCAACAAAGGTAGGTGTGTGCTTGTGTGTGTGTTTCCTATGCAGATCCTAAGCCCAGTGTCACATGCAAGTAGGAGGAGTAAGAAGGGTTCCTGGCAAATCCGGGTTATGGATTGCATTTAAAAAGGCCCCGTGGGAGTGCAATGGGCCCCTGTCTTGCTGCTTAGCAATAATGGTATGGGTTTAGGTTCTGCTGTGTGTACTGGTGGTTGACTGCCCCCCAGCCCAGAGTGTGCATGGAAAATTGTCTGGCAGCCTCCCTGACAGCAAGCAGTGATAGTGCCCATGAAGGGCACCTTGTTGGGCCCGCCCCTTTCACGGTTATCGCTTCTCGGCCTTTTGGCTAAGATCAAGTGTAGTATCTGTTCTTATCAGTTTTCATGCTGGTGGGGATGGGTGCTGCATGGAGGATGCAGGTGTACCAGGGCTTTCCGGGGCTGGTTCTGAGGAATCAGCTCGACGGCTGCCCCGATGTGACCTGTTCCCTCCGGGTCTCGCCATGAGGCTGAGAGGGTCTAGAGCCGAGGTACTTTTGTGCCTCGGGGAGTGGTGACCCTGAGGTGCCGAAACTCACTGGGAGAATAGACTCACTGGGTTGAAGCACGGGCACCATAATCTCTTCACCTTGTGGCACTCACCTCTTGATTCCCGGCCTTCTGGCTAGGATCAGAGAAATTTTTATAGATCCGGCCGGATGTCCGGGCAGTATATCTGCACACATTCACTTATTTATTTCTTTTTTTCTCACTGTGTCACTTTTTGCGTGTTGTGTGTTCACAGGATTTGTCAGGATGCGGTAGCCCTTCTGGGTGTCCCTCCTGGCGGTCTAGGGGAGGTGTGTGTGGCCATTAGGTTCCGCACCTCCCTGCAAACACCCCGGGTACTCCTGCTTTGGCAGGGTACCTACCGTAATCGGCTCTGCGGGCAGATACCTTGGCTAACGCCAAGGGGGATGCCGGGAGCATTTGTGGTCCCCTAGTAGCTTCGGCGAAAAGGGACATCGAACCTGGAACCTCGCAGGTACCTTTTGGTCCGGAGGCGAAGGGTAAGGTTTGTTGGGGGGCCTCTCTCCTATCGGAGAAGGGCTTGCGATAGACCGCATCCTTTGTGCACGTTTTTTTAGTGAAACACGTTTGCACTTTTTCTTGCACTTTGGGTGAATCGAAAGCACGTTCCTCGGCTTTAGATAAAAAAAAAAAAAATCTGTTCTTATCAGTTTAATATCTGATACGTCCCCTATCTGGGGACCATATATTAAATGGATTTTTGAGAACGGGGGCCGATTTCGAAGCTTGCTTCCGTCGCCCTATGCATTGACCCGATATGGCAGTATCTTCGGGTACAGTGCACCACCCCCTTACAGGGTTAAAAAGAAAGATTCCTACTTTCATTGCTACCTGCTTGCTGGCTAGCCAGCTAGCCAGCCCTGTGGGCCTTGCTGCTGCTGCAGCCAAAAAACAAAAGGTGGTGCTGCTGCTTCTGCTGCTTCTGCTTCTGCTTGTGTCTGGCCGCTGTTGGAGCGTCCAGGCACAGGACTTCTGCTGCTGCTGACTAAATGGCCTCCTTAATTGGATCATTTGAGTAGCCAGCACACCTGTGCAGGTAGGGCATGACATGATAGGCAGCTGCCTTGATAGCGGGTGGGTGCTGAATGTTCCTAATTGACAAAATAAGATTAATGCTTATGAAGAAATATAAAATCTCATCCCTTCCCCAATATCGCGCCACACCCCTACCCCTTAATTCCCTGGTTGAACTTGATGGACATATGTCTTTTTTCGACCGTACTAACTATGTAACTATGTAACATAACATGGGGGGGGGGGGGGGGTCTCCTGGCTGTTCACACAGGTGTGTCATTGCTGTACATTGACCATGCATTGCTTCTGTGGTATTGCAAAGGCAAAGACAAATGCTTCCAGCCATCCATTGCACTAATGGATTGGTCATCAGCTGGCTGTCTATGTCCCGCATCAATATAGACCAAAGTACAGAGGGTTAGGCTATGCTATTGTGCACCTACCTGATGCATCAGAAGGTGCGAGGCCCTTGCTAAATTCTGTGCACAGACTTTGAGATCTATACTTTAGACTGTATCTAAACCTGCTCCAACATGGACTGACATTCTGGCCTACTTTCAGCCGATGCGACTTGTCTGTCGCTGAACAGTCGCTTTTTATGTATTCAGCACCTATGTATAATGTTGTAAAAATGCTCTAGAAGCTAAAGTCGCAGAAATGTCACACATATTTGGCCTGCAACTTTCTGTGCAACAAATTCAGACAGGAAAAATCAGTATAAATCCTTAGAAAATTATCCCCCAGTGTCTCCATCTGCTGGCGGTATTGAATAAGCATTGCTGCACTGATGGGGTATGCATTAGACGAAAAAAAAGAAGAAAAAGAAGAATAATACGCCCAGAAAAGAGGCGAAAAGGAGAAAAACGTAAAAAAACGTGAAAAAAAAGTAAGAGGAAGAGAAGGGAAAAAAAGGTGGAAATGGGTTTAAAAGTGATTTCGGCGGAGAAATATATATATATATATATATATATATATATATATATACGCGCACACACACACATATATATAAACGTATTCTCCGTTGAGATATTGCAGCCGCTGCTGTGTCCAGGCCCAGGAGCCTTAGCACTGTGCTGTGATGTCACTCAATACCACTGACATCACTAGGTGTAAACAACATCTCTCCTTTGCTGTGTATGTGACTATGGAGCTGTTTGGTGATGTCGTCTATTACGGCCTTCATAGAAGCAACAGGAGATTGTTGCATCCATCTAGAACCCTCAGAACTACAGTGCTATGATGTCACTCACTTCCACAGGCCTTGCAGAGTGTAAACAACAACAACCCAGCTTTGTTGTGTATGTAACCATAGGGATTTGTGATGTCACCTAGAACCTTCACAGCAGCGACAGCTTTATGAGGAGCATCAGCACTGCTCTGCCTGAGCAGAACCATCACCGCCATAGGTTGTCAAATAACCCGGATTTAACCCACACAGGTAAGTCCAATGGGGTGCAGGCATGTCCTCTATGCTTACAGCTTCCCGTGGGTGTTGGTTTGATACCGTTTGGGGACAGCCAAGGAGGCATCTGCAGGCAACAAAGGTAGGTGTGTGCTTGTGTGTGTGTTTCCTATGCAGATCCTAAGCCCAGTGTCACATGCAAGTAGGAGGAGTAAGAAGGGTTCCTGGCAAATCCGGGTTATGGATTGCATTTAAAAAGGCCCCGTGGGAGTGCAATGGGCCCCTGTCTTGCTGCTTAGCAATAATGGTATGGGTTTAGGTTCTGCTGTGTGTACTGGTGGTTGACTGCCCCCCAGCCCAGAGTGTGCATGGAAAATTGTCTGGCAGCCTCCCTGACAGCAAGCAGTGATAGTGCCCATGAAGGGCACCTTGTTGGGCCCGCCCCTTTCACGGTTATCGCTTCTCGGCCTTTTGGCTAAGATCAAGTGTAGTATCTGTTCTTATCAGTTTAATATCTGATACGTCCCCTATCTGGGGACCATATATTAAATGGATTTTTGAGAACGGGGGCCGATTTCGAAGCTTGCTTCCGTCGCCCTATGCATTGACCCGATATGGCAGTATCTTCGGGTACAGTGCACCACCCCCTTACAGGGTTAAAAAGAAAGATTCCTACTTTCATTGCTACCTGCTTGCTGGCTAGCCAGCTAGCCAGCCCTGTGGGCCTTGCTGCTGCTGCAGCCAAAAAACAAAAGGTGGTGCTGCTGCTGCTTCTGCTGCTTCTGCTGCTTCTGCTTCTGCTTGTGTCTGGCCGCTGTTGGAGCGTCCAGGCACAGGACTTCTGCTGCTGCTGACTAAATGGCCTCCTTAATTGGATCATTTGAGTAGCCAGCACACCTGTGCAGGTAGGGCATGACATGATAGGCAGCTGCCTTGATAGCGGGTGGGTGCTGAATGTTCCTAATTGACAAAATAAGATTAATGCTTATGAAGAAATATAAAATCTCATCCCTTCCCCAATATCGCGCCACACCCCTACCCCTTAATTCCCTGGTTGAACTTGATGGACATATGTCTTTTTTCGACCGTACTAACTATGTAACTATGTAACATAACATGGGGGGGGGGGGGGGGTCTCCTGGCTGTTCACACAGGTGTGTCATTGCTGTACATTGACCATGCATTGCTTCTGTGGTATTGCAAAGGCAAAGACAAATGCTTCCAGCCATCCATTGCACTAATGGATTGGTCATCAGCTGGCTGTCTATGTCCCGCATCAATATAGACCAAAGTACAGAGGGTTAGGCTATGCTATTGTGCACCTACCTGATGCATCAGAAGGTGCGAGGCCCTTGCTAAATTCTGTGCACAGACTTTGAGATCTATACTTTAGACTGTATCTAAACCTGCTCCAACATGGACTGACATTCTGGCCTACTTTCAGCCGATGCGACTTGTCTGTCGCTGAACAGTCGCTTTTTATGTATTCAGCACCTATGTATAATGTTGTAAAAATGCTCTAGAAGCTAAAGTCGCAGAAATGTCACACATATTTGGCCTGCAACTTTCTGTGCGACAAATTCAGACAGGAAAAATCAGTATAAATCCTTAGAAAATTATCCCCCAGTGTCTCCATCTGCTGGCGGTATTGAATAAGCATTGCTGCACTGATGGGGTATGCATTAGACGAAAAAAAAAGAAGAAAAAGAAGAATAATACGCCCAGAAAAGAGGCGAAAAGGAGAAAAACGTAAAAAAACGTGAAAAAAAAGTAAGAGGAAGAGAAGGGAAAAAAAGGTGGAAATGGGTTTAAAAGTGATTTCGGCGGAGAAATATATATATATATATATATATATATATATATATATATATATATATATATATACGCGCACACACACACATATATATAAACGTATTCTCCGTTGAGATATTGCAGCCGCTGCTGTGTCCAGGCCCAGGAGCCTTAGCACTGTGCTGTGATGTCACTCAATACCACTGACATCACTAGGTGTAAACAACATCTCTCCTTTGCTGTGTATGTGACTATGGAGCTGTTTGGTGATGTCGTCTATTATGGCCTTCATAGAAGCAACAGGAGATTGTTGCATCCATCTAGAACCCTCAGAACTACAGTGCTATGATGTCACTCACTTCCACAGGCCTTGCAGAGTGTAAACAACAACAACCCAGCTTTGTTGTGTATGTAACCATAGGGATTTGTGATGTCACCTAGAACCTTCACAGCAGCGACAGCTTTATGAGGAGCATCAGCACTGCTCTGCCTGAGCAGAACCATCACCGCCATAGGTTGTCAAATAACCCGGATTTAACCCACACAGGTAAGTCCAATGGGGTGCAGGCATGTCCTCTATGCTTACAGCTTCCCGTGGGTGTTGGTTTGATACCGTTTGGGGACAGCCAAGGAGGCATCTGCAGGCAACAAAGGTAGGTGTGTGCTTGTGTGTGTGTTTCCTATGCAGATCCTAAGCCCAGTGTCACATGCAAGTAGGAGGAGTAAGAAGGGTTCCTGGCAAATCCGGGTTATGGATTGCATTTAAAAAGGCCCCGTGGGAGTGCAATGGGCCCCTGTCTTGCTGCTTAGCAATAATGGTATGGGTTTAGGTTCTGCTGTGTGTACTGGTGGTTGACTGCCCCCCAGCCCAGAGTGTGCATGGAAAATTGTCTGGCAGCCTCCCTGACAGCAAGCAGTGATAGTGCCCATGAAGGGCACCTTGTTGGGCCCGCCCCTTTCACGGTTATCGCTTCTCGGCCTTTTGGCTAAGATCAAGTGTAGTATCTGTTCTTATCAGTTTAATATCTGATACGTCCCCTATCTGGGGACCATATATTAAATGGATTTTTGAGAACGGGGGCCGATTTCGAAGCTTGCTTTCGTCGCCCTATGCATTGACCCGATATGGCAGTATCTTCGGGTACAGTGCACCACCCCCTTACAGGGTTAAAAAGAAAGATTCCTACTTTCATTGCTACCTGCTTGCTGGCTAGCCAGCTAGCCAGCCCTGTGGGCCTTGCTGCTGCTGCAGCCAAAAAACAAAAGGTGGTGCTGCTGCTGCTTCTGCTGCTTCTGCTTCTGCTTGTGTCTGGCCGCTGTTGGAGCATCCAGGCACAGGACTTCTGCTGCTGCTGACTAAATGGCCTCCTTAATTGGATCATTTGAGTAGCCAGCACACCTGTGCAGGTAGGGCATGACATGATAGGCAGCTGCCTTGATAGCGGGTGGGTGCTGAATGTTCCTAATTGACAAAATAAGATTAATGCTTATGAAGAAATATAAAATCTCATCCCTTCCCCAATATCGCGCCACACCCCTACCCCTTAATTCCCTGGTTGAACTTGATGGACATATGTCTTTTTTCGACCGTACTAACTATGTAACTATGTAACATAACATGGGGGGGGGGGGGGGGTTCTCCTGGCTGTTCACACAGGTGTGTCATTGCTGTACATTGACCATGCATTGCTTCTGTGGTATTGCAAAGGCAAAGACAAATGCTTCCAGCCATCCATTGCACTAATGGATTGGTCATCAGCTGGCTGTCTATGTCCCGCATCAATATAGACCAAAGTACAGAGGGTTAGGCTATGCTATTGTGCACCTACCTGATGCATCAGAAGGTGCAAGGCCCTTGCTAAATTCTGTGCACAGACTTTGAGATCTATACTTTAGACTGTATCTAAACCTGCTCCAACATGGACTGACATTCTGGCCTACTTTCAGCCGATGCGACTTGTCTGTCGCTGAACAGTCGCTTTTTATGTATTCAGCACCTATGTATAATGTTGTAAAAATGCTCTAGAAGCTAAAGTCGCAGAAATGTCACACATATTTGGCCTGCAACTTTCTGTGCGACAAATTCAGACAGGAAAAATCAGTATAAATCCTTAGAAAATTATCCCCCAGTGTCTCCATCTGCTGGCGGTATTGAATAAGCATTGCTGCACTGATGGGGTATGCATTAGACGAAAAAAAAGAAGAAAAAGAAGAATAATACGCCCAGAAAAGAGGCGAAAAGGAGAAAAACGTAAAAAAACGTGAAAAAAAAGTAAGAGGAAGAGAAGGGAAAAAAAGGTGGAAATGGGTTTAAAAGTGATTTCGGCGGAGAAATATATATATATATATATATATATATATATATATATATATATATATATACGCGCACACACACACATATATATAAACGTATTCTCCGTTGAGATATTGCAGCCGCTGCTGTGTCCAGGCCCAGGAGCCTTAGCACTGTGCTGTGATGTCACTCAATACCACTGACATCACTAGGTGTAAACAACATCTCTCCTTTGCTGTGTATGTGACTATGGAGCTGTTTGGTGATGTCGTCTATTATGGCCTTCATAGAAGCAACAGGAGATTGTTGCATCCATCTAGAACCCTCAGAACTACAGTGCTATGATGTCACTCACTTCCACAGGCCTTGCAGAGTGTAAACAACAACAACCCAGCTTTGTTGTGTATGTAACCATAGGGATTTGTGATGTCACCTAGAACCTTCACAGCAGCGACAGCTTTATGAGGAGCATCAGCACTGCTCTGCCTGAGCAGAACCATCACCGCCATAGGTTGTCAAATAACCCGGATTTAACCCACACAGGTAAGTCCAATGGGGTGCAGGCATGTCCTCTATGCTTACAGCTTCCCGTGGGTGTTGGTTTGATACCGTTTGGGGACAGCCAAGGAGGCATCTGCAGGCAACAAAGGTAGGTGTGTGCTTGTGTGTGTGTTTCCTATGCAGATCCTAAGCCCAGTGTCACATGCAAGTAGGAGGAGTAAGAAGGGTTCCTGGCAAATCCGGGTTATGGATTGCATTTAAAAAGGCCCCGTGGGAGTGCAATGGGCCCCTGTCTTGCTGCTTAGCAATAATGGTATGGGTTTAGGTTCTGCTGTGTGTACTGGTGGTTGACTGCCCCCCAGCCCAGAGTGTGCATGGAAAATTGTCTGGCAGCCTCCCTGACAGCAAGCAGTGATAGTGCCCATGAAGGGCACCTTGTTGGGCCCGCCCCTTTCACGGTTATCGCTTCTCGGCCTTTTGGCTAAGATCAAGTGTAGTATCTGTTCTTATCAGTTTAATATCTGATACGTCCCCTATCTGGGGACCATATATTAAATGGATTTTTGAGAACGGGGGCCGATTTCGAAGCTTGCTTCCGTCGCCCTATGCATTGACCCGATATGGCAGTATCTTCGGGTACAGTGCACCACCCCCTTACAGGGTTAAAAAGAAAGATTCCTACTTTCATTGCTACCTGCTTGCTGGCTAGCCAGCTAGCCAGCCCTGTGGGCCTTGCTGCTGCTGCAGCCAAAAAACAAAAGGTGGTGCTGCTGCTGCTTCTGCTGCTTCTGCTTCTGCTTGTGTCTGGCCGCTGTTGGAGCATCCAGGCACAGGACTTCTGCTGCTGCTGACTAAATGGCCTCCTTAATTGGATCATTTGAGTAGCCAGCACACCTGTGCAGGTAGGGCATGACATGATAGGCAGCTGCCTTGATAGCGGGTGGGTGCTGAATGTTCCTAATTGACAAAATAAGATTAATGCTTATGAAGAAATATAAAATCTCATCCCTTCCCCAATATCGCGCCACACCCCTACCCCTTAATTCCCTGGTTGAACTTGATGGACATATGTCTTTTTTCGACCGTACTAACTATGTAACTATGTAACATAACATGGGGGGGGGGGGGGGTTCTCCTGGCTGTTCACACAGGTGTGTCATTGCTGTACATTGACCATGCATTGCTTCTGTGGTATTGCAAAGGCAAAGACAAATGCTTCCAGCCATCCATTGCACTAATGGATTGGTCATCAGCTGGCTGTCTATGTCCCGCATCAATATAGACCAAAGTACAGAGGGTTAGGCTATGCTATTGTGCACCTACCTGATGCATCAGAAGGTGCAAGGCCCTTGCTAAATTCTGTGCACAGACTTTGAGATCTATACTTTAGACTGTATCTAAACCTGCTCCAACATGGACTGACATTCTGGCCTACTTTCAGCCGATGCGACTTGTCTGTCGCTGAACAGTCGCTTTTTATGTATTCAGCACCTATGTATAATGTTGTAAAAATGCTCTAGAAGCTAAAGTCGCAGAAATGTCACACATATTTGGCCTGCAACTTTCTGTGCGACAAATTCAGACAGGAAAAATCAGTATAAATCCTTAGAAAATTATCCCCCTGTGTCTCCATCTGCTGGCGGTATTGAATAAGCATTGCTGCACTGATGGGGTATGCATTAGACGAAAAAAAAGAAGAAAAAGAAGAATAATACGCCCAGAAAAGAGGCGAAAAGGAGAAAAACGTAAAAAAACGTGAAAAAAAAGTAAGAGGAAGAGAAGGGAAAAAAAGGTGGAAATGGGTTTAAAAGTGATTTCGGCGGAGAAATATATATATATATATATATATATATATATATATATATATATATATACGCGCACACACACACATATATATAAACGTATTCTCCGTTGAGATATTGCAGCCGCTGCTGTGTCCAGGCCCAGGAGCCTTAGCACTGTGCTGTGATGTCACTCAATACCACTGACATCACTAGGTGTAAACAACATCTCTCCTTTGCTGTGTATGTGACTATGGAGCTGTTTGGTGATGTCGTCTATTATGGCCTTCATAGAAGCAACAGGAGATTGTTGCATCCATCTAGAACCCTCAGAACTACAGTGCTATGATGTCACTCACTTCCACAGGCCTTGCAGAGTGTAAACAACAACAACCCAGCTTTGTTGTGTATGTAACCATAGGGATTTGTGATGTCACCTAGAACCTTCACAGCAGCGACAGCTTTATGAGGAGCATCAGCACTGCTCTGCCTGAGCAGAACCATCACCGCCATAGGTTGTCAAATAACCCGGATTTAACCCACACAGGTAAGTCCAATGGGGTGCAGGCATGTCCTCTATGCTTACAGCTTCCCGTGGGTGTTGGTTTGATACCGTTTGGGGACAGCCAAGGAGGCATCTGCAGGCAACAAAGGTAGGTGTGTGCTTGTGTGTGTGTTTCCTATGCAGATCCTAAGCCCAGTGTCACATGCAAGTAGGAGGAGTAAGAAGGGTTCCTGGCAAATCCGGGTTATGGATTGCATTTAAAAAGGCCCCGTGGGAGTGCAATGGGCCCCTGTCTTGCTGCTTAGCAATAATGGTATGGGTTTAGGTTCTGCTGTGTGTACTGGTGGTTGACTGCCCCCCAGCCCAGAGTGTGCATGGAAAATTGTCTGGCAGCCTCCCTGACAGCAAGCAGTGATAGTGCCCATGAAGGGCACCTTGTTGGGCCCGCCCCTTTCACGGTTATCGCTTCTCGGCCTTTTGGCTAAGATCAAGTGTAGTATCTGTTCTTATCAGTTTAATATCTGATACGTCCCCTATCTGGGGACCATATATTAAATGGATTTTTGAGAACGGGGGCCGATTTCGAAGCTTGCTTCCGTCGCCCTATGCATTGACCCGATATGGCAGTATCTTCGGGTACAGTGCACCACCCCCTTACAGGGTTAAAAAGAAAGATTCCTACTTTCATTGCTACCTGCTTGCTGGCTAGCCAGCTAGCCAGCCCTGTGGGCCTTGCTGCTGCTGCAGCCAAAAAACAAAAGGTGGTGCTGCTGCTGCTTCTGCTGCTTCTGCTTCTGCTTGTGTCTGGCCGCTGTTGGAGCATCCAGGCACAGGACTTCTGCTGCTGCTGACTAAATGGCCTCCTTAATTGGATCATTTGAGTAGCCAGCACACCTGTGCAGGTAGGGCATGACATGATAGGCAGCTGCCTTGATAGCGGGTGGGTGCTGAATGTTCCTAATTGACAAAATAAGATTAATGCTTATGAAGAAATATAAAATCTCATCCCTTCCCCAATATCGCGCCACACCCCTACCCCTTAATTCCCTGGTTGAACTTGATGGACATATGTCTTTTTTCGACCGTACTAACTATGTAACTATGTAACATAACATGGGGGGGGGGGGGGGTTCTCCTGGCTGTTCACACAGGTGTGTCATTGCTGTACATTGACCATGCATTGCTTCTGTGGTATTGCAAAGGCAAAGACAAATGCTTCCAGCCATCCATTGCACTAATGGATTGGTCATCAGCTGGCTGTCTATGTCCCGCATCAATATAGACCAAAGTACAGAGGGTTAGGCTATGCTATTGTGCACCTACCTGATGCATCAGAAGGTGCAAGGCCCTTGCTAAATTCTGTGCACAGACTTTGAGATCTATACTTTAGACTGTATCTAAACCTGCTCCAACATGGACTGACATTCTGGCCTACTTTCAGCCGATGCGACTTGTCTGTCGCTGAACAGTCGCTTTTTATGTATTCAGCACCTATGTATAATGTTGTAAAAATGCTCTAGAAGCTAAAGTCGCAGAAATGTCACACATATTTGGCCTGCAACTTTCTGTGCGACAAATTCAGACAGGAAAAATCAGTATAAATCCTTAGAAAATTATCCCCCAGTGTCTCCATCTGCTGGCGGTATTGAATAAGCATTGCTGCACTGATGGGGTATGCATTAGACGAAAAAAAAGAAGAAAAAGAAGAATAATACGCCCAGAAAAGAGGCGAAAAGGAGAAAAACGTAAAAAAACGTGAAAAAAAAGTAAGAGGAAGAGAAGGGAAAAAAAGGTGGAAATGGGTTTAAAAGTGATTTCGGCGGAGAAATATATATATATATATATATATATATATATATACGCGCACACACACACATATATATAAACGTATTCTCCGTTGAGATATTGCAGCCGCTGCTGTGTCCAGGCCCAGGAGCCTTAGCACTGTGCTGTGATGTCACTCAATACCACTGACATCACTAGGTGTAAACAACATCTCTCCTTTGCTGTGTATGTGACTATGGAGCTGTTTGGTGATGTCGTCTATTATGGCCTTCATAGAAGCAACAGGAGATTGTTGCATCCATCTAGAACCCTCAGAACTACAGTGCTATGATGTCACTCACTTCCACAGGCCTTGCAGAGTGTAAACAACAACAACCCAGCTTTGTTGTGTATGTAACCATAGGGATTTGTGATGTCACCTAGAACCTTCACAGCAGCGACAGCTTTATGAGGAGCATCAGCACTGCTCTGCCTGAGCAGAACCATCACCGCCATAGGTTGTCAAATAACCCGGATTTAACCCACACAGGTAAGTCCAATGGGGTGCAGGCATGTCCTCTATGCTTACAGCTTCCCGTGGGTGTTGGTTTGATACCGTTTGGGGACAGCCAAGGAGGCATCTGCAGGCAACAAAGGTAGGTGTGTGCTTGTGTGTGTGTTTCCTATGCAGATCCTAAGCCCAGTGTCACATGCAAGTAGGAGGAGTAAGAAGGGTTCCTGGCAAATCCGGGTTATGGATTGCATTTAAAAGGCCCCGTGGGAGTGCAATGGGCCCCTGTCTTGCTGCTTAGCAATAATGGTATGGGTTTAGGTTCTGCTGTGTGTACTGGTGGTTGACTGCCCCCCAGCCCAGAGTGTGCATGGAAAATTGTCTGGCAGCCTCCCTGACAGCAAGCAGTGATAGTGCCCATGAAGGGCACCTTGTTGGGCCCGCCCCTTTCACGGTTATCGCTTCTCGGCCTTTTGGCTAAGATCAAGTGTAGTATCTGTTCTTATCAGTTTAATATCTGATACGTCCCCTATCTGGGGACCATATATTAAATGGATTTTTGAGAACGGGGGCCGATTTCGAAGCTTGCTTCCGTCGCCCTATGCATTGACCCGATATGGCAGTATCTTCGGGTACAGTGCACCACCCCCTTACAGGGTTAAAAAGAAAGATTCCTACTTTCATTGCTACCTGCTTGCTGGCTAGCCAGCTAGCCAGCCCTGTGGGCCTTGCTGCTGCTGCAGCCAAAAAACAAAAGGTGGTGCTGCTGCTGCTTCTGCTGCTTCTGCTTCTGCTTGTGTCTGGCCGCTGTTGGAGCGTCCAGGCACAGGACTTCTGCTGCTGCTGACTAAATGGCCTCCTTAATTGGATCATTTGAGTAGCCAGCACACCTGTGCAGGTAGGGCATGACATGATAGGCAGCTGCCTTGATAGCGGGTGGGTGCTGAATGTTCCTAATTGACAAAATAAGATTAATGCTTATGAAGAAATATAAAATCTCATCCCTTCCCCAATATCGCGCCACACCCCTACCCCTTAATTCCCTGGTTGAACTTGATGGACATATGTCTTTTTTCGACCGTACTAACTATGTAACTATGTAACATAACATGTGGGGGGGGGGGGGGGGTCTCCTGGCTGTTCACACAGGTGTGTCATTGCTGTACATTGACCATGCATTGCTTCTGTGGTATTGCAAAGGCAAAGACAAATGCTTCCAGCCATCCATTGCACTAATGGATTGGTCATCAGCTGGCTGTCTATGTCCCGCATCAATATAGACCAAAGTACAGAGGGTTAGGCTATGCTATTGTGCACCTACCTGATGCATCAGAAGGTGCGAGGCCCTTGCTAAATTCTGTGCACAGACTTTGAGATCTATACTTTAGACTGTATCTAAACCTGCTCCAACATGGACTGACATTCTGGCCTACTTTCAGCCGATGCGACTTGTCTGTCGCTGAACAGTCGCTTTTTATGTATTCAGCACCTATGTATAATGTTGTAAAAATGCTCTAGAAGCTAAAGTCGCAGAAATGTCACACATATTTGGCCTGCAACTTTCTGTGCGACAAATTCAGACAGGAAAAATCAGTATAAATCCTTAGAAAATTATCCCCCAGTGTCTCCATCTGCTGGCGGTATTGAATAAGCATTGCTGCACTGATGGGGTATGCATTAGACGAAAAAAAAGAAGAAAAAGAAGAATAATACGCCCAGAAAAGAGGCGAAAAGGAGAAAAACGTAAAAAAAACGTGAAAAAAAAGTAAGAGGAAGAGAAGGGAAAAAAAGGTGGAAATGGGTTTAAAAGTGATTTCGGCGGAGAAATATATATCTATATATATATATATATAATATATATATATATACGCGCACACACACACATATATATAAACGTATTCTCCGTTGAGATATTGCAGCCGCTGCTGTGTCCAGGCCCAGGAGCCTTAGCACTGTGCTGTGATGTCACTCAATACCACTGACATCACTAGGTGTAAACAACATCTCTCCTTTGCTGTGTATGTGACTATGGAGCTGTTTGGTGATGTCGTCTATTATGGCCTTCATAGAAGCAACAGGAGATTGTTGCATCCATCTAGAACCCTCAGAACTACAGTGCTATGATGTCACTCACTTCCACAGGCCTTGCAGAGTGTAAACAACAACAACCCAGCTTTGTTGTGTATGTAACCATAGGGATTTGTGATGTCACCTAGAACCTTCACAGCAGCGACAGCTTTATGAGGAGCATCAGCACTGCTCTGCCTGAGCAGAACCATCACCGCCATAGGTTGTCAAATAACCCGGATTTAACCCACACAGGTAAGTCCAATGGGGTGCAGGCATGTCCTCTATGCTTACAGCTTCCCGTGGGTGTTGGTTTGATACCGTTTGGGGACAGCCAAGGAGGCATCTGCAGGCAACAAAGGTAGGTGTGTGCTTGTGTGTGTGTTTCCTATGCAGATCCTAAGCCCAGTGTCACATGCAAGTAGGAGGAGTAAGAAGGGTTCCTGGCAAATCCGGGTTATGGATTGCATTTAAAAAGGCCCCGTGGGAGTGCAATGGGCCCCTGTCTTGCTGCTTAGCAATAATGGTATGGGTTTAGGTTCTGCTGTGTGTACTGGTGGTTGACTGCCCCCCAGCCCAGAGTGTGCATGGAAAATTGTCTGGCAGCCTCCCTGACAGCAAGCAGTGATAGTGCCCATGAAGGGCACCTTGTTGGGCCCGCCCCTTTCACGGTTATCGCTTCTCGGCCTTTTGGCTAAGATCAAGTGTAGTATCTGTTCTTATCAGTTTAATATCTGATACGTCCCCTATCTGGGGACCATAA
>NW_026607957.1:0-99344 GCF_029499605.1 Hyla sarda | reverse complement strand
CTGAGGAGATGATGTAGGGGAGGACAGTACTGAGGAGATGATGTAGATGAGGACAGTACTGAGGAGATGATGTAGATGAGGACCAGTACTGAGGAGATTATGTAGGTGAGGACAGTACTGATGAGATGATGTAGGTGAGGAGACAGTACTGAGGAGATGATGTAGGGGAGGACAGTACTGAGGAGATTGATGTAGGTGGACAGTACTGAGGAGATGAAGCAGGTGAGGACAGTACTGAGGAGATGATGTAGATGAGGACAGTACTGAGGAGATGATGTAGGTGAGGACAGTACTGAGGAGATGATGTAGGTGAGGACAGTACTGAGGAGATGATGTAGGTGAGAGACAGTACTGAGGAGATGATGTAGATGAGGACAGTACTGAGGAGATGATGTAGATGAGGACAGTACTGAGGAGATGATGTAGATGAGGAAAGTATTGAGGAGATGATGTAGATGAGGACAGTACTGAGGAGATGGATGTAGATGAGGACAGTACTGAGGAGATGATGTAGGTGAAGACAGTACTGAGGAGATGATGAAGGTGATGACAGTACTGAGGAGATGATGTAGATGAGGACAGTACTGAGGAGATGATGTAGATGAGGACAGTACTGAGGAGATGATGTAGGTGAGGACAGTACTGAGGAGATTATGTAGATGAGGACAATACTGAGGAGATGATGTAGATGAGGACAGTACTGAGGAGATGATGTAGGGGAGGACAGTACTGAGGAGATGATGTAGATGAGGACAGTACTGAGGAGATGATGTAGGTGAGGACAGTACTGATGAGATGATGTAGGTACGGACAGTACTGAGGAGATGATATTGGTGAGGACAGAACTGAGGAGATGATGTAGATGAGGACAGTACTGAGGAGATGATCTAGGTAGGGACAGTACTGAGGAGATGATGTAGGTGAGGACAGTACTGAGGAGATTATGTAGATCAGGACAGTACTTAGGAGATGATGTAGTTGAGGACAGTACTGAGGAGATTATGTAGGTGATGAGGACAGTACTGAGGAGATGATGTAGGTGAGGACAGTACTGAGGAGATGATGTAGGTGAGGACAGTACTGAGGAGATGATGTAGGTGAGGACAGTAATGAGGAGGATCATGTAGGTGAGAACAATACTGAGGAAATGATGTAGGTGAGGACAGTACTGAGGAGATCATGTAGGTGAGGACAGTACTGAGATGATGTGATTACAGTACTGAGGAGATGATGTAGGTGAGGACAGTACTGAGGAGATGATGTAGATGAGGACAGTACTGAGGAGATGAGGTAGATGAGGACAATACTGAGGAGATGATGTAGGTTAGGACAGTACTGAGGAGATTGATGTAGGTGAGGACAGTACTGAGGAGATGATGTAGATGAGGACAGTAACTGAGGAGATCATGTAGGTAAGGACAGTACTGAGGAGATGATGTAGATAAGGACAGTACTGAGGAGATGATGTAGGTGGTGAAGACAGTACTGAGGAGATGATGTAGGGGAGGACAGTACTGAGGAGATGATGTAGGTGTGGGACAGTACTGAGGAGATGATGTAGATGAGGACAGTACTGAGGAGATCATGTAGGTGAGGACAGTACTGAGGAGATTATGTAGATGAGGACAGTACTGAGAAGATGATGTAGATGAGGACAGTACTGAGGAGATGATGTAGGGGAGGACAGTACTGAGGAGATGATGTAGGTGAGGACAGTAGTGAGGAGATGATGTAGATGAGACAGTACTGTGGAGATTAAGTAGATGAGGACAGTACTGAGGAGATGGTGTAGATGAGGACAGTACTGAGGAGATGATGTAGATGAGGACAGTAACTGAGGAGATGATATAGGTGAGGACAGTACTGAGGAGATGATGTAGGTGAGTACAGTACTGAGGAGATGATGTAGATGAGGACAGTACTGAGGAGATGATGTAGGTGATGAGGACAGTACTGAGGAGATGATGTAGATGAGGACAGTACTGAGGAGATGATATAGGTGAGGACAGTACTGAGGAGATGATGTAGGTGAGTACAGTACTGAGGAGATGATGTAGATGAGGACAGTACTGAGGATAGGATGTAGATGAGGACAGTAGTGAGGAGATGATATAGGTGAGGACAGTACTGAGGAGATGATGTAGGTGAAGAACAGTACTGAGGAGATGATGTAGATGAGGACAGTACTGAGGAGATGATGTAGATGAGGACAGTACTGAGGAGATGATGTAGTTGAGGACAGTCCTGAGGAGATGATGTAGATGAGGACAGTACTGAGGAGATGATGTAGATGAGGACAGTACTGAGGAGAAGATGTAGGTGAGGACAGTACTGAAGAGATGATGTAGGTGAGGACAGTACTAAGGAGATTATGTAGAAGAGGACAGTACTGAGGAGATGATGTAGGTGAAGACAGCACTGAGGAGATGATGTAGATGTGGAAAGTACTGAGGAGATGATGTGAGTACAGTACTGAGGAGATGATGTAGATGAGGACAGTACTGAGGAGATGATGTAGATGAGGACAGTACTGAGGAGATGATGTAGATGTGGAAAAGTACTGAGGAGATGATGTGAGTACAGTACTGAGGAGATGATGTAGATGAGGACAGTACTGAGGAGATGATGTAGGTGAGGACAGTACCTAGGAGATGATGTAAATGAGGACAGTACTGAGGAGATGATGTAGGTACGGACAGTACTGAGGAGATGATGTAGATGAGGACAGTACTGAGGAGATGATGTAGGTGTGGACAGTACTGAGGAGATCATGAAGGTGAGGACAGTACTGAGGAGATGATGTAGGTGAGGACAGTACTGAGGAGATGATGTAGGTGAGGACAGTACTGAGGAGATTATGTAGACGAGGGACAGTACTGAGGAGATGATGTAGGTGAGGACAGTACTGAGGAGATGATGTATGTGATGAGGACAGTACTGAGGAGATGATGTAGGTGAGGACAGTACTGAGGAGATCATGAAGGTGAGGACAGTACTGAGGAGATGATGTAGGTGAGGACAGTACTGTGGAGATTAAGTAGATGAGGGACAGTACTGAGGAGATGATGTAGATGAGGACAGTACTGAGGAGATGATGTAGATGAGGACAGTACTGAGGAGATGATATAGGTGAGGACAGTACTGAGGAGATGATGTAGGTTGAGTACAGTACTGAGGAGATGATGTAGATGAGGACAGTACTGAGGAGATGATGTAGGTGAGGACAGTACTAAGGAGATTATGTAGAAGAGGACAGTACTGAGGAGATGATGTAGGTGAGGACAGTACTGAAGAGATGATGTAGGTGAGGACAGTACTAAGGAGATTATGTAGAAGAGGACAGTACTGAGGAGATGATGTAGGTGAAGACAGCACTGAGGAGATGATGTAGATGTGGAAAAGTACTGAGGAGATGATGTGAGTACAGTACTGAGGAGATGATGTAGATGAGGACAGTACTGAGGAGATGATGTAGGTGAGGACAGTACCTAGGGAGATGATGTAAATGAGGACAGTACTGAGGAGATGATGTAGGTACGGACAGTACTGAGGAGATGATGTAGATGAGGACAGTACTGAGGAGATGATGTAGGTGAAGACAGTACTGAGGAGATGATGTAGGTGAGGACAGTACCTAGGAGATGATGTAAATGAGGACAGTACTGAGGAGATGATGTAGGTACGGACAGTACTGAGGAGATGATGTAGGTGATGAGGACAGTATTTAGGTGATTATGTAGGTGAGGACAGTACTGAGGAGATGATGTAGGTGAGGACAGTACTGAGGAGATTATGTAGATCAGGACAGTACTGAGGAGATGATGTAGATGAGGACAGTACTGAGGAGATGATGTAGATGAGGACAGTACTGAGGAGATAATGTAGATGAGGACAGTACTGAGGAGATTATGTAGATGAGGACAGTACTGAGGAGATTGATGTAGGTGAGGACAGTACTGAGGAGATGATGTAGATGAGGACAGTACTGAGGAGATGATGTAGGTGAGGACAGTACTGAGGAGATGATGTAGGTGAGGACAGTACTGAGGAGATTGATGTAGGTGAGGAACAGTACTGAGGAGATTATGTAGATCAGGACAGTACTGAGGAGATGATGTAGGTGAGGACAGTACTGAGGAGATGATGTAAATGAGGATAGTACTGAGGAGATGATGTAGGTGAGGACAGTACTGAGGATGATGATGTAGATGAGGACAGTACTGAGGAGATGATGTAGATGAGGACAGTACTGAGGAGATGATGTAGGTGAGGACAGAACTGAGAAGATGAAGTAGGTGAGGACAGTACTGAGGAGATCATGTAGGTGAGGACAGTACTGAGGAGATGATGTAGGTGAGGAGATTACTGATGAGATCCTGTAGGTGAGGACAGTACTGAGGAGATGATGTAGGTGAGGACAGTACTAAGGAGATTATGTAGAAGAGGACAGTACTGAGGAGATGATGTAGGTGAAGACAGCATTGAGGAGATGATGTAGATGTGGAAAGTACTGAGGAGATGATGTGAGTACAGTACTGAGGAGATGATGTAGATGGAGGACAGTACTGAGGAGATGATGTAGATGTGGAAAGTACTGAGGAGATGATGTGAGTACAGTACTGAGGAGATGATGTAGATGAGGACAGTACTGAGGAGATGATATAGGTGAGTACAGTACTGAAGAGATGATGTAGGTGAGTACAGTACTGAGGAGATGATGTAGATGAGGACAGTACTGAGGAGATGATGTAGATGTGGACAGTACTGAGGAGATGATGTAGGTGAGGACAGCCCTGAGGAGGGGAGGTAGATGAGGACAGTACTGAGGAGATGATGTAGGTGGTGAAGACAGTACTGAGGAGATGATGTAGGGGAGGACAGTACTGAGGAGATGATGTAGGTGAGTACAGTACTGAGGAGATGATGTAGATGAGGACAGTACTGAGGAGATGATGTAGATGAGGACAGCACTGAGGAGATGATGTAGATGAGGACAGCACTGAGGAGATGAGGTAGATGAGGACAGTACTGAGGAGATGATGTAGGTGAGGACAGCCCTGAGGAGAGGAGGTAGATGAGGACAGTACTGAGGAGATGATGTAGGTGGTGAAGACAGTACTGAGGAGATGATGTAGGGGAGGACAGTACTGAGGAGATGATGTAGGTGAGGACAGTACTGAGGAGATGATGTAGATGAGGACAGTACTGAGGAGATCATGTAGGTGAGGACAGTACTGAGAAGATGATGTAGATGAGGACAGTACTGAGGAGATGATGTAGGGGAGGACAGTACTGAGGAGATGATGTAGATGAGGACAGTACTGAGGAGATGATGTAGATGAGGACAGTACTGAGGAGATGATGTAGGGGAGGACAGTACTGAGGAGATGATGTAGATGAGGACAGTACTGAGGAGATGATGTAGGTGAGGACAGTACTGATGAGATGATGTAGGGGAGGACAGTACTGAGGAGATCATGTAGGTTAGGACAGTACTGAGGACATGATGTAGATGAGAACAGTACTGAGGAGATGAAGCAGGTGAGGACAGTACTGAGGAGATGATGTAGATGAGGAAAGTACTGAGGAGATGATGTAGATGAGGACAGTACTGAGGAGATGATGTAGGTGAGGACAGTACTGAGGAGATGATGTAGGTGAAGACAGTACTGAGGAGATGATGTAGATGAGGACAGTACTGAGGAGATGATGTAAATGAGGACAGTACTGAGAAGATGATGTAGATGAGGAAAGTATTGAGGAGATGATGTAGATGAGGACAGTACTGAGGAGATGATGTAGGTGAAGACAGTACTGAGGAGATGATGAAGGTGATGACAGTACTGAGGAGATGATGTAGATGAGGACAGTACTGAGGAGATGATGTAGATGAGGACAGTACTGAGGAGATGATGTAGGTGAGGACAGTACTGAGGAGATTATGTAGATGAGGACAATACTGAGGAGATGATGTAGATGAGGACAGTACTGAGGAGATGATGTAGGGGAGGACAGTACTGAGGAGATGATGTAGATGAGGACAGTACTGAGGAGATGATGTAGGTGAGGACAGTACTGATGAGATGATGTAGGTTCGGACAGTACTGAGGAGATGATGTTGGTGAGGACAGAACTGAGGAGATGATGTAGATGAGGACAGTACTGAGGAGATGATGTAGGTAGGGACAGTACTGAGGAGATGATGTAGGTGAGGACAGTACTGAGGAGATTATGTAGATCAGGACAGTACTTAGGAGATGATGTAGTTGAGGACAGTACTGAGGAGATTATGTAGGTGATGAGGACAGTACTGAGGAGATGATGTAGGTGAGGACAGTACTGAGGAGATGATGTAGGTGAGGACAGTACTGAGGAGATGATGTAGGTGAGGACAGTAATGAGGAGATCATGTAGGTGAGAACAGTACTGAGGAAATGATGTAGGTGAGGACAGTACTGAGGAGATCATGTAGGTGAGGACAGTACTGAGATGATGTGATTACAGTACTGAGGAGATGATGTAGGTGAGGACAGTACTGAGGAGATGATGTAGATGAGGACAGTACTGAGGAGATGAGGTAGATGAGGACAATACTGAGGAGATGATGTAGGTTAGGACAGTACTGAGGAGATGATGTAGGTGAGGACAGTACTGAGGAGATGATGTAGGTGAGTACAGTACTGAGAAGATGATGTAGATGAGGATAGTACTGAGGAGATGATGTAGATGAGGACAGTACTGAGGAGATGATGTAGGTGAGGACAGTACTAAGGAGATGACGTAGATGAGTACAGTACAGAGGAGATGATGTAGATGAGGACAGTACTGAGGAGATGATGTAGGTGGTGAAGACAGTACTGGGGAGATGATGTAGGGGAGGACAGTACTGAGATGATGATGTAGGTGAGGACAGTACTGAGGAGATGATGTAGATGAGGACAGTACTGAGGAGATCATGTAGGTGAGGACAGTACTGAGAAGATGATGTAGATGAGGACAGTACTGAGGAGATGATGTAGGGGAGGACAGTACTGAGGAGATGATGTAGATGAGGACAGTACTGAGGAGATGATGTAGATGAGGACAGTACTGAGGAGATGATGTAGGGGAGGACAGTACTGAGGAGATGATGTAGATGAGGACAGTACTGAGGAGATGATGTAGGTGAGGACAGTACTGATGAGATGATGTAGGGGAGGACAGTACTGAGGAGATCATGTAGGTTAGGACAGTACTGAGGACATGATGTAGATGAGAACAGTACTGAGGAGATGAAGCAGGTGAGGACAGTACTGAGGAGATGATGTAGATGAGGAAAGTACTGAGGAGATGATGTAGATGAGGACAGTACTGAGGAGATGATGTAGGTGAGGACAGTACTGAGGAGATGATGTAGGTGAAGACAGTACTGAGGAGATGATGTAGATGAGGACAGTACTGAGGAGATGATGTAGATGAGGACAGTACTGAGGAGATGATGTAGATGAGGAAAGTATTGAGGAGATGATGTAGATGAGGACAGTACTGAGGAGATGATGTAGATGAGGACAGTACTGAGGAGATGATGTAGGTGAAGACAGTACTGAGGAGATGATGAAGGTGATGACAGTACTGAGGAGATGATGTAGATGAGGACAGTACTGAGGAGATGATGTAGATGAGGACAGTACTGAGGAGATGATGTAGGTGAGGACAGTACTGAGGAGATTATGTAGATGAGGACAATACTGAGGAGATGATGTAGATGAGGACAGTACTGAGGAGATGATGTAGGGGAGGACAGTACTGAGGAGATGATGTAGATGAGGACAGTACTGAGGAGATGATGTAGGTGAGGACAGTACTGATGAGATGATGTAGGTACGGACAGTACTGAGGAGATGATGTTGGTGAGGACAGAACTGAGGAGATGATGTAGATGAGGACAGTACTGAGGAGATGATGTAGGTAGGGACAGTACTGAGGAGATGATGTAGGTGAGGACAGTACTGAGGAGATTATGTAGATCAGGACAGTACTTAGGAGATGATGTAGTTGAGGACAGTACTGAGGAGATTATGTAGGTGATGAGGACAGTACTGAGGAGATGATGTAGGTGAGGACAGTACTGAGGAGATGATGTAGGTGAGGACAGTACTGAGGAGATGATGTAGGTGAGGACAGTAATGAGGAGATCATGTAGGTGAGAACAATACTGAGGAAATGATGTAGGTGAGGACAGTACTGAGGAGATCATGTAGGTGAGGACAGTACTGAGATGATGTGATTACAGTACTGAGGAGATGATGTAGGTGAGGACAGTACTGAGGAGATGATGTAGATGAGGACAGTACTGAGGAGATGAGGTAGATGAGGACAATACTGAGGAGATGATGTAGGTTAGGACAGTACTGAGGAGATGATGTAGGTGAGGACAGTACTGAGGAGATGATGTAGATGAGGACAGTACTTTGGAGATGATGCAGGCGAGGACAGTACTAAAGAGATGATGTAGATGAGGACAGTACTGAGGAGATGATGTAGATGAGGACAGTACTGAGGAGATGATGTAGGTGAGGACAGTACTTAGGAGATGACGTAGATGAGTACAGTACAGAGGAGATGATGTAGATGAGGACAGTACTGAGGAGATGATGTAGGTGAGGACAGTACTGAGGAGATCATATAGGTGAGGACAGTACTGAGAAGATGATGTAGATGAGGACAGTACTGAGGAGATGATTTAGATGAGGACAGTACTGAGGAGATGATGTGGGTGAGGACAGTACTGAGGAGATGATGTAGGTGAGGACAGTACTGAGGAGATGATGTTGATGAGGACAGTACTGAGGAGATTATGTAGACGAGGACAGCACTGAGGAGATGAGGTAGATGAGGACAGTACTGAGGAGATGATGTAGGTGAGGACAGCCCTGAGGAGAGGAGGTAGATGAGTACAGTACAGAGGAGATGATGTAGGTGAGTATAGTACTGAGGAGATGATGTAGATGAGGACAGTACTGAGGGGATGATGTAGATGAGGACAGTACTGAGGAGATGATGTAGATGATGAGGACAGTACTGAGGAGATGATGTAGATGAGGACAGTACTGAGGAGATGATGTAGGTGAAGACAGTACTGAGGAGATGATGTAGGTGAGGACAGTACTGAGGAGATGATATAGGTGAGGACAGTACTGAGGAGATAATGTAGGTGAGGACAGTACTGAGGAGATGATGTAGGTGAGGACAGTACTGAGGAGATGATGTTGATGAGGACAGTACTGAGGAGATTATGTAGACGAGGACAGCACTGAGGAGATGAGGTAGATGAGGACAGTACTGAGGAGATGATGTAGGTGAGGACAGCCCTGAGGAGAGGAGGTAGATGAGGACAGTACTGAGGAGATGATGTAGGTGGTGAGGACAGTACTGAGGAGATGATGTAGGGGAGGACAGTACTGAGGAGATGATGTAGGTGAGGACAGTACTGAGGAGATGATGTAGATGAGGATAGTACTGAGGAGATCATGTAGGTGAGGACAGTACTGAGAAGATGATGTAGATGAGGACAGTACTGAGGAGATGATGTAGGGGAGGACAGTACTGAGGAGATGATGTAGATGAGGACAGTACTGAGGAGATGATGTAGATGAGGACAGTACTGAGGAGATTATGTAGGTGAGGACAGTACTGATGAGATGATGTAGGTGAGGACAGTACTGAGGAGATGATGTAGGGGAGGACAGTACTGAGGAGATGATGTAGGTGAGAACAGTACTGAGGAGATGAAGCAGGTGAGGACAGTACTGAGGAGATGATGTAGATGAGGAAAGTACTGAGGAGATGATGTAGATGAGGACAGTACTGAGGAGATGATGTAGGTGAGGACAGTACTGAGGAGATGATGTAGGTGAAGACAGTACTGAGGAGATGATGTAGATGAGGACAGTACTGAGGAGATGATGTAGATGAGGACAGTACTGAGGAGATGATGTAGATGAGGAAAGTATTGAGGAGATGATGTAGATGAGGACAGTACTGAGGAGATGATGTAGATGAGGACAGTACTGAGGAGATGATGTAGGTGAAGACAGTACTGAGGAGATGATGAAGGTGATGACAGTACTGAGGAGATGATGTAGATGAGGACAGTACTGAGGAGATGATGTAGATGAGGACAGTACTGAGGAGATGATGTAGGTGAGGACAGTACTGAGGAGATTATGTAGATGAGGACAATACTGAGGAGATGATGTAGATGAGGACAGTACTGAGGAGATGATGTAGGGGAGGACAGTACTGAGGAGATGATGTAGATGAGGACAGTACTGAGGAGATGATGTAGGTGAGGACAGTACTGATGAGATGATGTAGGTACGGACAGTACTGAGGAGATGATATTGGTGAGGACAGAACTGAGGAGATGATGTAGATGAGGACAGTACTGAGGAGATGATCTAGGTAGGGACAGTACTGAGGAGATGATGTAGGTGAGGACAGTACTGAGGAGATTATGTAGATCAGGACAGTACTTAGGAGATGATGTAGTTGAGGACAGTACTGAGGAGATTATGTAGGTGATGAGGACAGTACTGAGGAGATGATGTAGGTGAGGACAGTACTGAGGAGATGATGTAGGTGAGGACAGTACTGAGGAGATGATGTAGGTGAGGACAGTAATGAGGAGATCATGTAGGTGAGAACAATACTGAGGAAATGATGTAGGTGAGGACAGTACTGAGGAGATCATGTAGGTGAGGACAGTACTGAGATGATGTGATTACAGTACTGAGGAGATGATGTAGGTGAGGACAGTACTGAGGAGATGATGTAGATGAGGACAGTACTGAGGAGATGAGGTAGATGAGGACAATACTGAGGAGATGATGTAGGTTAGGACAGTACTGAGGAGATGATGTAGGTGAGGACAGTACTGAGGAGATGATGTAGATGAGGACAGTACTGAGGAGATCATGTAGGTAAGGACAGTACTGAGGAGATGATGTAGATAAGGACAGTACTGAGGAGATGATGTAGGTGGTGAAGACAGTACTGAGGAGATGATGTAGGGGAGGACAGTACTGAGGAGATGATGTAGGTGTGGACAGTACTGAGGAGATGATGTAGATGAGGACAGTACTGAGGAGATCATGTAGGTGAGGACAGTACTGAGGAGATTATGTAGATGAGGACAGTACTGAGAAGATGATGTAGATGAGGACAGTACTGAGGAGATGATGTAGGGGAGGACAGTACTGAGGAGATGATGTAGGTGAGGACAGTAGTGAGGAGATGATGTAGATGAGGACAGTACTGTGGAGATTAAGTAGATGAGGACAGTACTGAGGAGATGGTGTAGATGAGGACAGTACTGAGGAGATGATGTAGATGAGGACAGTACTGAGGAGATGATATAGGTGAGGACAGTACTGAGGAGATGATGTAGGTGAGTACAGTACTGAGGAGATGATGTAGATGAGGACAGTACTGAGGAGATGATGTAGGTGATGAGGACAGTACTGAGGAGATGATGTAGATGAGGACAGTACTGAGGAGATGATATAGGTGAGGACAGTACTGAGGAGATGATGTAGGTGAGTACAGTACTGAGGAGATGATGTAGATGAGGACAGTACTGAGGATAGGATGTAGATGAGGACAGTAGTGAGGAGATGATATAGGTGAGGACAGTACTGAGGAGATGATGTAGGTGAAGACAGTACTGAGGAGATGATGTAGATGAGGGACAGTACTGAGGAGATGATGTAGATGAGGGACAGTACTGAGGAGATGATGTAGTTGAGGACAGTCCTGAGGAGATGATGTAGATGAGGACAGTACTGAGGAGATGATGTAGATGAGGACAGTACTGAGGAGAAGATGTAGGTGAGGACAGTACTGAAGAGATGATGTAGGTGAGGACAGTACTAAGGAGATTATGTAGAAGAGGACAGTACTGAGGAGATGATGTAGGTGAAGACAGCACTGAGGAGATGATGTAGATGTGGAAAGTACTGAGGAGATGATGTGAGTACAGTACTGAGGAGATGATGTAGATGAGGACAGTACTGAGGAGATGATGTAGATGAGGACAGTACTGAGGAGATGATGTAGATGTGGAAAGTACTGAGGAGATGATGTGAGTACAGTACTGAGGAGATGATGTAGATGAGGACAGTACTGAGGAGATGATGTAGGTGAGGACAGTACCTAGGAGATGATGTAAATGAGGACAGTACTGAGGAGATGATGTAGGTACGGACAGTACTGAGGAGATGATGTAGATGAGGACAGTACTGAGGAGATGATGTAGGTGAGGACAGTACTGAGGAGATCATGAAGGTGAGGACAGTACTGAGGAGATGATGTAGGTGAGGACAGTACTGAGGAGATGATGTAGGTGAGGACAGTACTGAGGAGATTATGTAGACGAGGACAGTACTGAGGAGATGATGTAGGTGAGGACAGTACTGAGGAGATGATGTATGTGATGAGGACAGTACTGAGGAGATGATGTAGGTGAGGACAGTACTGAGGAGATCATGAAGGTGAGGACAGTACTGAGGAGATGATGTAGGTGAGGACAGTACTGTGGAGATTAAGTAGATGAGGACAGTACTGAGGAGATGATGTAGATGAGGACAGTACTGAGGAGATGATGTAGATGAGGACAGTACTGAGGAGATGATATAGGTGAGGACAGTACTGAGGAGATGATGTAGGTGAGTACAGTACTGAGGAGATGATGTAGATGAGGACAGTACTGAGGAGATGATGTAGGTGAGGACAGTACTAAGGAGATTATGTAGAAGAGGACAGTACTGATGAGATGATGTAGGTGAGGACAGTACTGAAGAGATGATGTAGGTGAGGACAGTACTAAGGAGATTATGTAGAAGAGGACAGTACTGAGGAGATGATGTAGGTGAAGACAGCACTGAGGAGATGATGTAGATGTGGAAAGTACTGAGGAGATGATGTGAGTACAGTACTGAGGAGATGATGTAGATGAGGACAGTACTGAGGAGATGATGTAGGTGAGGACAGTACCTAGGAGATGATGTAAATGAGGACAGTACTGAGGAGATGATGTAGGTACGGACAGTACTGAGGAGATGATGTAGATGAGGACAGTACTGAGGAGATGATGTAGGTGAAGACAGTACTGAGGAGATGATGTAGGTGAGGACAGTACCTAGGAGATGATGTAAATGAGGACAGTACTGAGGAGATGATGTAGGTACGGACAGTACTGAGGAGATGATGTAGGTGATGAGGACAGTATTTAGGTGATTATGTAGGTGAGGACAGTACTGAGGAGATGATGTAGGTGAGGACAGTACTGAGGAGATTATGTAGATCAGGACAGTACTGAGGAGATGATGTAGATGAGGACAGTACTGAGGAGATGATGTAGATGAGGACAGTACTGAGGAGATAATGTAGATGAGGACAGTACTGAGGAGATTATGTAGATGAGGACAGTACTGAGGAGATGATGTAGGTGAGGACAGTACTGAGGAGATGATGTAGATGAGGACAGTACTGAGGAGATGATGTAGGTGAGGACAGTACTGAGGAGATGATGTAGGTGAGGACAGTACTGAGGAGATGATGTAGGTGAGGACAGTACTGAGGAGATTATGTAGATCAGGACAGTACTGAGGAGATGATGTAGGTGAGGACAGTACTGAGGAGATGATGTAAATGAGGATAGTACTGAGGAGATGATGTAGGTGAGGACAGTACTGAGGAGATGATGTAGATGAGGACAGTACTGAGGAGATGATGTAGATGAGGACAGTACTGAGGAGATGATGTAGGTGAGGACAGAACTGAGAAGATGAAGTAGGTGAGGACAGTACTGAGGAGATCATGTAGGTGAGGACAGTACTGAGGAGATGATGTAGGTGAGGAGATTACTGATGAGATCCTGTAGGTGAGGACAGTACTGAGGAGATGATGTAGGTGAGGACAGTACTAAGGAGATTATGTAGAAGAGGACAGTACTGAGGAGATGATGTAGGTGAAGACAGCATTGAGGAGATGATGTAGATGTGGAAAGTACTGAGGAGATGATGTGAGTACAGTACTGAGGAGATGATGTAGATGAGGACAGTACTGAGGAGATGATGTAGATGTGGAAAGTACTGAGGAGATGATGTGAGTACAGTACTGAGGAGATGATGTAGATGAGGACAGTACTGAGGAGATGATATAGGTGAGTACAGTACTGAAGAGATGATGTAGGTGAGTACAGTACTGAGGAGATGATGTAGATGAGGACAGTACTGAGGAGATGATGTAGATGTGGACAGTACTGAGGAGATGATGTAGGTGAGGACAGCCCTGAGGAGGGGAGGTAGATGAGGACAGTACTGAGGAGATGATGTAGGTGGTGAAGACAGTACTGAGGAGATGATGTAGGGGAGGACAGTACTGAGGAGATGATGTAGGTGAGTACAGTACTGAGGAGATGATGTAGATGAGGACAGTACTGAGGAGATGATGTAGATGAGGACAGCACTGAGGAGATGATGTAGATGAGGACAGCACTGAGGAGATGAGGTAGATGAGGACAGTACTGAGGAGATGATGTAGGTGAGGACAGCCCTGAGGAGAGGAGGTAGATGAGGACAGTACTGAGGAGATGATGTAGGTGGTGAAGACAGTACTGAGGAGATGATGTAGGGGAGGACAGTACTGAGGAGATGATGTAGGTGAGGACAGTACTGAGGAGATGATGTAGATGAGGACAGTACTGAGGAGATCATGTAGGTGAGGACAGTACTGAGAAGATGATGTAGATGAGGACAGTACTGAGGAGATGATGTAGGGGAGGACAGTACTGAGGAGATGATGTAGATGAGGACAGTACTGAGGAGATGATGTAGATGAGGACAGTACTGAGGAGATGATGTAGGGGAGGACAGTACTGAGGAGATGATGTAGATGAGGACAGTACTGAGGAGATGATGTAGGTGAGGACAGTACTGATGAGATGATGTAGGGGAGGACAGTACTGAGGAGATCATGTAGGTTAGGACAGTACTGAGGACATGATGTAGATGAGAACAGTACTGAGGAGATGAAGCAGGTGAGGACAGTACTGAGGAGATGATGTAGATGAGGAAAGTACTGAGGAGATGATGTAGATGAGGACAGTACTGAGGAGATGATGTAGGTGAGGACAGTACTGAGGAGATGATGTAGGTGAAGACAGTACTGAGGAGATGATGTAGATGAGGACAGTACTGAGGAGATGATGTAAATGAGGACAGTACTGAGAAGATGATGTAGATGAGGAAAGTATTGAGGAGATGATGTAGATGAGGACAGTACTGAGGAGATGATGTAGGTGAAGACAGTACTGAGGAGATGATGAAGGTGATGACAGTACTGAGGAGATGATGTAGATGAGGACAGTACTGAGGAGATGATGTAGATGAGGACAGTACTGAGGAGATGATGTAGGTGAGGACAGTACTGAGGAGATTATGTAGATGAGGACAATACTGAGGAGATGATGTAGATGAGGACAGTACTGAGGAGATGATGTAGGGGAGGACAGTACTGAGGAGATGATGTAGATGAGGACAGTACTGAGGAGATGATGTAGGTGAGGACAGTACTGATGAGATGATGTAGGTTCGGACAGTACTGAGGAGATGATGTTGGTGAGGACAGAACTGAGGAGATGATGTAGATGAGGACAGTACTGAGGAGATGATGTAGGTAGGGACAGTACTGAGGAGATGATGTAGGTGAGGACAGTACTGAGGAGATTATGTAGATCAGGACAGTACTTAGGAGATGATGTAGTTGAGGACAGTACTGAGGAGATTATGTAGGTGATGAGGACAGTACTGAGGAGATGATGTAGGTGAGGACAGTACTGAGGAGATGATGTAGGTGAGGACAGTACTGAGGAGATGATGTAGGTGAGGACAGTAATGAGGAGATCATGTAGGTGAGAACAGTACTGAGGAAATGATGTAGGTGAGGACAGTACTGAGGAGATCATGTAGGTGAGGACAGTACTGAGATGATGTGATTACAGTACTGAGGAGATGATGTAGGTGAGGACAGTACTGAGGAGATGATGTAGATGAGGACAGTACTGAGGAGATGAGGTAGATGAGGACAATACTGAGGAGATGATGTAGGTTAGGACAGTACTGAGGAGATGATGTAGGTGAGGACAGTACTGAGGAGATGATGTAGGTGAGTACAGTACTGAGAAGATGATGTAGATGAGGATAGTACTGAGGAGATGATGTAGATGAGGACAGTACTGAGGAGATGATGTAGGTGAGGACAGTACTAAGGAGATGACGTAGATGAGTACAGTACAGAGGAGATGATGTAGATGAGGACAGTACTGAGGAGATGATGTAGGTGAGGACAGTACTGAGGAGATCATATAGGTGAGGACAGTACTGAGAAGATGATGTAGATGAGGACAGTACTGAGGAGATGATGTAGATGAGGACAGTACTGAGGAGATGATGTGGGTGAGGACAGTACTGAGGAGATGATGTAGGGGAGGACAGTACTGAGGAGATGATGTAGGTGAGGACAGTACTGAGGAGATGATATAGGTGAGGACAGTACTGAGGAGATAATGTAGGTGAGGACAGTACTGAGGAGATGATGTAGGTGAGGACAGTACTGAGGAGATGATGTTGATGAGGACAGTACTGAGGAGATGATGTAGATGAGGACAGTACTGAGGAGATGATGTAGATGAGGACAGTACTGAGGAGATGATGTAGATGAGGACAGTACTGAGGAGATGATGTAGATGAGGACAGTACTGAAGAGATTATGTAGACGAGGACAGCACTGAGGAGATGAGGTAGATGAGGACAGTACTGAGGAGATGATGTAGGTGAAGACAGTACTGAGGAGATGATGTAGATGAGGACAGTACTGAGGAGATGATGTAGGTGAGGACAGTACTGAGGAGATTATGTAGATCAGGACAGTACTGAGGAGATGATGTAGGTGAGGACAGTACTGAGGAGATGATGTAAATGAGGATAGTACTGAGGAGATGATGTAGGTGAGGACAGTACTGAGGAGATGATGTAGATGAGGACAGTACTGAGGAGATGATGTAGGTGAGTACAGTACTGAGGAGATGATGTAGGTGAGGACAGTACTGAGGAGATGATGTAGATGAGGACAGTACTGAGGAGATGATGTAGGTGATGAGGACAGTACTGAGGAGATGATGTAGGTGATGAGGACAGTACTGAGGAGATGATGTAGATGAGGACAGTACTGAGGAGATGATGTAGATGAGGACAGTACTGAGGAGATGATGTAGGTGAGGACAGAACTGAGGAGATGAAGTAGGTGAGGACAGTACTGAGGAGATCATGTAGGTGAGGACAGTACTGAGGAGATGATGTAGGTGAGGAGATTACTGATGAGATCCTGTAGGTGAGGACAGTACTGAGGAGATGATGTAGGTGAGGACAGTACTGAAGAGATGATGTAGGTGAGGACAGCATTGAGGAGATGATGTAGATGTGGAAAGTACTGAGGTGATGATGTAGGTGAGGACAGTACTGAGGAGATGATGTAGATGAGGACAGTACTGAGGAGATGATGTAGATGTGGAAAGTACTGAGGTGATGATGTGAGTACAGTACTGAGGAGATGATGTAGATGAGGACAGTACTGAGGAGATGATATAGGTGAGTACAGTACTGAAGAGATGATGTAGGTGAGTACAGTACTGAGGAGATGATGTAGATGAGGACAGTACTGAGGAGATGATGTAGATGAGGACAGTACTGAGGAGATGATGTAGATGTGGACAGTACTGAGGAGATGATGTAGGTGAGGACAGCCCTGAGGAGGGGAGGTAGATGAGGACAGTACTGAGGAGATGATGTAGGTGGTGAAGACAGTACTGAGGAGATGATGTAGGGGAGGACAGTACTGAGGAGATGATGTAGGTGAGTACAGTACTGAGGAGATGATGTAGATGAGGACAGTACTGAGGAGATGATGTAGATGAGGACAGCACTGATGAGATGATGTAGATGAGGACAGCACTGAGGAGATGAGGTAGATGAGGACAGTACTGAGGAGATGATGTAGGTGAGGACAGCCCTGAGGAGAGGAGGTAGATGAGGACAGTACTGAGGAGATGATGTAGGTGGTGAAGACAGTACTGAGGAGATGATGTAGGGGAGGACAGTACTGAGGAGATGATGTAGGTGAGGACAATACTGAGGAGATGATGTAGATGAGGACAGTACTGAGGAGATCATGTAGGTGAGGACAGTACTGAGAAGATGATGTAGATGAGGACAGTACTGAGGAGATGATGTAGGGGAGGACAGTACTGAGGAGATGATGTAGGTGAGGACAGTAGTGAGGAGATGATGTAGATGAGGACAGTACTGTGGAGATTAAGTAGATGAGGACAGTACTGAGGAGATGATGTAGATGAGGACAGTACTGAGGAGATGATGTAGGTGAGTACAGTACTGAGGAGATGATGTAGATGAGGACAGTACTGAGGAGATGATGTAGGTGATGAGGACAGTACTGAGGAGATGAGTTAGGTGAAGACAGTACTGAGGAGATGATGTAGATGAGGACAGTACTGAGGAGATGATGTAGATGAGGACAGTACTGAGGAGATGATGTAGTTGAGGACAGTCCTGAGGAGATGAGGTAGATGAGGACAGTACTGAGGAGATGATGTAGATGAGGACAGTACTGAGGAGATGATGTAGGTGAGGACAGTACTAAGGAGATTATGTAGAAGAGGACAGTACTGAGGAGATGATGTAGGTGAGGACAGTACTGAAGAGATGATGTAGGTGAGGACAGTACTAAGGAGATTATGTAGAAGAGGACAGTACTGAGGAGATGATGTAGGTGAAGACAGCACTGAGGAGATGATGTAGATGTGGAAAGTACTGAGGAGATGATGTGAGTACAGTACTGAGGAGATGATGTAGATGAGGACAGTACTGAGGAGATGATGTAGGTGAGGACAGTACCTAGGAGATGATGTAAATGAGGACAGTACTGAGGAGATGATGTAGGTACGGACAGTACTGAGGAGATGATGTAGATGAGGACAGTACTGAGGAGATGATGTAGGTGAAGACAGTACTGAGGAGATGATGTAGGTGAGGACAGTACCTAGGAGATGATGTAAATGAGGACAGTACTGAGGAGATGATGTAGGTACGGACAGTACTGAGGAGATGATGTAGGTGATGAGGACAGTACTGAGGAGATGATGTAGGTGAGGACAGTACTGAGGAGATTATGTAGATCAGGACAGTACTGAGGAGATGATGTAGATGAGGACAGTACTGAGGAGATGATGTAGATGAGGACAGTACTGAGGAGATAATGTAGATGAGGACAGTACTGAGGAGATTAAGTAGATGAGGACAGTACTGAGGAGATGATGTAGGTGAGGACAGTACTGAGGAGATGATGTAGGTGAGGACAGTACTAAGGAGATTATGTAGAAGAGGACAGTACTGAGGAGATGATGTAGGTGAAGACAGCACTGAGGAGATGATGTAGATGTGGAAAGTACTGAGGAGATGATGTGAGTACAGTACTGAGGAGATGATGTAGATGAGGACAGTACTGAGGAGATGATGTAGGTGAGGACAGTACCTAGGAGATGATGTAAATGAGGACAGTACTGAGGAGATGATGTAGGTACGGACAGTACTGAGGAGATGATGTAGATGAGGACATTACTGAGGAGATGATGTAGGTGAAGACAGTACTGAGGAGATGATGTAGGTGAGGACAGTACCTAGGAGATGATGTAAATGAGGACAGTACTGAGGAGATGATGTAGGTACGGACAGTACTGAGGAGATGATGTAGGTGATGAGGACAGTATTTAGGTGATTATGTAGGTGAGGACAGTACTGAGGAGATGATGTAGGTGAGGACAGTACTGAGGAGATTATGTAGATCAGGACAGTACTGAGGAGATGATGTAGATGAGGACAGTACTGAGGAGATGATGTAGATGAGAACAGTACTGAGGAGATAATGTAGATGAGGACAGTACTGAGGAGATTATGTAGATGAGGACAGTACTGAGGAGATGATGTAGGTGAGGACAGTACTGAGGAGATGATGTAGATGAGGACAGTACTGAGGAGATGATGTAGGTGAGGACAGTACTGAGGAGATGATGTAGGTGAGGACAGTACTGAGGAGATGATGTAGGTGAGGACAGTACTGAGGAGATTATGTAGATCAGGACAGTACTGAGGAGATGATGTAGGTGAGGACAGTACTGAGGAGATGATGTAAATGAGGATAGTACTGAGGAGATGATGTAGGTGAGGACAGTACTGAGGAGATGATGTAGATGAGGACAGTACTGAGGAGATGATGTAGATGAGGACAGTACTGAGGAGATGATGTAGGTGAGGACAGAACTGAGAAGATGAAGTAGGTGAGGACAGTACTGAGGAGATCATGTAGGTGAGGACAGTACTGAGGAGATGATGTAGGTGAGGAGATTACTGATGAGATCCTGTAGGTGAGGACAGTACTGAGGAGATGATGTAGGTGAGGACAGTACTAAGGAGATTATGTAGAAGAGGACAGTACTGAGGAGATGATGTAGGTGAAGACAGCATTGAGGAGATGATGTAGATGTGGAAAGTACTGAGGAGATGATGTGAGTACAGTACTGAGGAGATGATGTAGATGAGGACAGTACTGAGGAGATGATGTAGATGTGGAAAGTACTGAGGAGATGATGTGAGTACAGTACTGAGGAGATGATGTAGATGAGGACAGTACTGAGGAGATGATATAGGTGAGTACAGTACTGAAGAGATGATGTAGATGAGGACAGTACTGAGGAGATGATGTAGATGAGGACAGTACTGAGGAGATGATGTAGATGTGGACAGTACTGAGGAGATGATGTAGGTGAGGACAGCCCTGAGGAGGGGAGGTAGATGAGGACAGTACTGAGGAGATGATGTAGGTGGTGAAGACAGTACTGAGGAGATGATGTAGGGGAGGACAGTACTGAGGAGATGATGTAGGTGAGTACAGTACTGAGGAGATGATGTAGATGAGGACAGTACTGAGGAGATGATGTAGATGAGGACAGCACTGAGGAGATGATGTAGATGAGGACAGCACTGAGGAGATGAGGTAGATGAGGACAGTACTGAGGAGATGATGTAGGTGAGGACAGCCCTGAGGAGAGGAGGTAGATGAGGACAGTACTGAGGAGATGATGTAGGTGGTGAAGACAGTACTGAGGAGATGATGTAGGGGAGGACAGTACTGAGGAGATGATGTAGGTGAGGACAGTACTGAGGAGATGATGTAGATGAGGACAGTACTGAGGAGATCATGTAGGTGAGGACAGTACTGAGAAGATGATGTAGATGAGGACAGTACTGAGGAGATGATGTAGGGGAGGACAGTACTGAGGAGATGATGTAGATGAGGACAGTACTGAGGAGATGATGTAGATGAGGACAGTACTGAGGAGATGATGTAGGGGAGGACAGTACTGAGGAGATGATGTAGATGAGGACAGTACTGAGGAGATGATGTAGGTGAGGACAGTACTGATGAGATGATGTAGGGGAGGACAGTACTGAGGAGATCATGTAGGTTAGGACAGTACTGAGGACATGATGTAGATGAGAACAGTACTGAGGAGATGAAGCAGGTGAGGACAGTACTGAGGAGATGACGTAGATGAGGAAAGTACTGAGGAGATGATGTAGATGAGGACAGTACTGAGGAGATGATGTAGGTGAGGACAGTACTGAGGAGATGATGTAGGTGAAGACAGTACTGAGGAGATGATGTAGGTGAGGACAGTACTGAGGAGATGATGTAGATGAGGACAGTACTGAGGAGATGATGTAAATGAGGACAGTACTGAGGAGATGATGTAGATGAGGAAAGTATTGAGGAGATGATGTAGATGAGGACAGTACTGAGGAGATGATGTAGGTGAAGACAGTACTGAGGAGATGATGAAGGTGATGACAGTACTGAGGAGATGATGTAGATGAGGACAGTACTGAGGAGATGATGTAGATGAGGACAGTACTGAGGAGATGATGTAGGTGAGGACAGTACTGAGGAGATTATGTAGATGAGGACAATACTGAGGAGATGATGTAGATGAGGACAGTACTGAGGAGATGATGTAGGGGAGGACAGTACTGAGGAGATGATGTAGATGAGGACAGTACTGAGGAGATGATGTAGGTGAGGACAGTACTGATGAGATGATGTAGGTTCGGACAGTACTGAGGAGATGATGTTGGTGAGGACAGAACTGAGGAGATGATGTAGATGAGGACAGTACTGAGGAGATGATGTAGGTAGGGACAGTACTGAGGAGATGATGTAGGTGAGGACAGTACTGAGGAGATTATGTAGATCAGGACAGTACTTAGGAGATGATGTAGTTGAGGACAGTACTGAGGAGATTATGTAGGTGATGAGGACAGTACTGAGGAGATGATGTAGGTGAGGACAGTACTGAGGAGATGATGTAGGTGAGGACAGTACTGAGGAGATGATGTAGGTGAGGACAGTAATGAGGAGATCATGTAGGTGAGAACAGTACTGAGGAAATGATGTAGGTGAGGACAGTACTGAGGAGATCATGTAGGTGAGGACAGTACTGAGATGATGTGATTACAGTACTGAGGAGATGATGTAGGTGAGGACAGTACTGAGGAGATGATGTAGATGAGGACAGTACTGTGGAGATGAGGTAGATGAGGACAATACTGAGGAGATGATGTAGGTTAGGACAGTACTGAGGAGATGATGTAGGTGAGGACAGTACTGAGGAGATGATGTAGATGAGGACAGTACTGAGGAGATCATGTAGGTAAGGACAGTACTGAGGAGATGATGTAGATGAGGACAGTACTTTGGAGATGATGCAGGCGAGGACAGTACTAAAGAGATGATGTAGATGAGGACAGTACTGAGGAGATGATGTAGATGAGGACAGTACTGAGGAGATGATGTAGGTGAGGACAGTACTGAGGAGATGACGTAGATGAGTACAGTACAGAGGAGATGATGTAGATGAGGACAGTACTGAGGAGATGATGTAGGTGAGGACAGTACTGAGGAGATCATATAGGTGAGGACAGTACTGAGAAGATGATGTAGATGAGGACAGTACTGAGGAGATGATGTAGATGAGGACAGTACTGAGGAGATGATGTGGGTGAGGACAGTACTGAGGAGATGATGTAGGGGAGGACAGTACTGAGGAGATGATGTAGGTGAGGACAGTACTGAGGAGATGATATAGGTGAGGACAGTACTGAGGAGATAATGTAGGTGAGGACAGTACTGAGGAGATGATGTAGGTGAGGACAGTACTGAGGAGATGATGTTGATGAGGACAGTACTGAGGAGATGATGTAGATGAGGACAGTACTGAGGAGATGATGTAGATGAGGACAGTACTGAGGAGATGATGTAGATGAGGACAGTACTGAGGAGATGATGTAGATGAGGACAGTACTGAAGAGATTATGTAGACGAGGACAGCACTGAGGAGATGAGGTAGATGAGGACAGTACTGAGGAGATGATGTAGGTGAAGACAGTACTGAGGAGATGATGTAGATGAGGACAGTACTGAGGAGATGATGTAGGTGAGGACAGTACTGAGGAGATTATGTAGATCAGGACAGTACTGAGGAGATGATGTAGGTGAGGACAGTACTGAGGAGATGATGTAAATGAGGATAGTACTGAGGAGATGATGTAGGTGATGAGGACAGTACTGAGGAGATGATGTAGATGAGGACAGTACTGAGGAGATGATGTAGATGAGGACAGTACTGAGGAGATGATGTAGGTGAGTACAGTACTGAGGAGATGATGTAGGTGAGGACAGTACTGAGGAGATGATGTAGATGAGGACAGTACTGAGGAGATGATGTAGGTGATGAGGACAGTACTGAGGAGATGATGTAGATGAGGACAGTACTGAGGAGATGATGTAGATGAGGACAGTACTGAGGAGATGATGTAGGTGAGGACAGAACTGAGGAGATGAAGTAGGTGAGGACAGTACTGAGGAGATCATGTAGGTGAGGACAGTACTGAGGAGATGATGTAGGTGAGGAGATTACTGATGAGATCCTGTAGGTGAGGACAGTACTGAAGAGATGATGTAGGTGAGGACAGCATTGAGGAGATGATGTAGATGTGGAAAGTACTGAGGAGATGATGTAGGTGAGGACAGTACTGAGGAGATGATTTCGATGAGGACAGTACTGAGGAGATGATGTAGATGTGGAAAGTACTGAGGTGATGATGTGAGTACAGTACTGAGGAGATGATGTAGATGAGGACAGTACTGAGGAGATGATATAGGTGAGTACAGTACTGAAGAGATGATGTAGGTGAGTACAGTACTGAGGAGATGATGTAGATGAGGACAGTACTGAGGAGATGATGTAGATGAGGACAGTACTGAGGAGATGATGTAGATGTGGACAGTACTGAGAAGATGATGTAGGTGAGGACAGCCCTGAGGAGGGGAGGTAGATGAGGACAGTACTGAGGAGATGATGTAGGTGGTGAAGACAGTACTGAGGAGATGATGTAGGGGAGGACAGTACTGAGGAGATGATGTAGGTGAGTACAGTACTGAGGAGATGATGTAGATGAGGACAGTACTGAGGAGATGATGTAGATGAGGACAGCACTGAGGAGATGATGTAGATGAGGACAGCACTGAGGAGATGAGGTAGATGAGGACAGTACTGAGGAGATGATGTAGGTGAGGACAGCCCTGAGGAGAGGAGGTAGATGAGGACAGTACTGAGGAGATGATGTAGGTGGTGAAGACAGTACTGAGGAGATGATGTAGGGGAGGACAGTACTGAGGAGATGATGTAGGTGAGGACATTACTGAGGAGATGATGTAGATGAGGACAGTACTGAGGAGATCATGTAGGTGAGGACAGTACTGAGAAGATGATGTAGATGAGGACAGTACTGAGGAGATGATGTAGGGGAGGACAGTACTGAGGAGATGATGTAGGTGAGGACAGTAGTGAGGAGATGATGTAGATGAGGACAGTACTGTGGAGATTAAGTAGATGAGGACAGTACTGAGGAGATGATGTAGATGAGGACAGTACTGAGGAGATGATGTAGATGAGGACAGTACTGAGGAGATGATATAGGTGAGGACAGTACTGAGGAGATGATGTAGGTGAGTACAGTACTGAGGAGATGATGTAGATGAGGACAGTACTGAGGAGATGATGTGGGTGATGAGGACAGTACTGAGGAGATGAGTTAGGTGAAGACAGTACTGAGGAGATGATGTAGATGAGGACAGTACTGAGGAGATGATGTAGATGAGGACAGTACTGAGGAGATGATGTAGTTGAGGACAGTCCTGAGGAGATGAGGTAGATGAGGACAGTACTGAGGAGATGATGTAGGTGATGAGGACAGTACTGAGGAGATGAGTTAGGTGAAGACAGTACTGAGGAGATGATGTAGATGAGGACAGTACTGAGGAGATGATGTAGATGAGGACAGTACTGAGGAGATGATGTAGTTGAGGACAGTCCTGAGGAGATGAGGTAGATGAGGACAGTACTGAGGAGATGATGTAGATGAGGACAGTACTGAGGAGATGATGTAGGTGAGGACAGTACTAAGAAGATTATGTAGAAGAGGACAGTACTGAGGAGATGATGTAGGTGAGGACAGTACTGAAGAGATGATGTAGGTGAGGACAGTACTAAGGAGATTATGTAGAAGAGGACAGTACTGAGGAGATGATGTAGGTGAAGACAGCACTGAGGAGATGATGTAGATGTGGAAAGTACTGAGGAGATGATGTGAGTACAGTACTGAGGAGATGATGTAGATGAGGACAGTACTGAGGAGATGATGTAGGTGAGGACAGTACCTAGGAGATTATGTAGAAGAGGACAGTACTGAGGAGATGATGTAGGTGAAGACAGCATTGAGGAGATGATGTAGATGTGGAAAGTACTGAGGAGATGATGTGAGTACAGTACTGAGGAGATGATGTAGATGAGGACAGTACTGAGGAGATGATGTAGATGTGGAAAGTACTGAGGAGATGATGTGAGTACAGTACTGAGGAGATGATGTAGATGAGGACAGTACTGAGGAGATGATATAGGTGAGTACAGTACTGAAGAGATGATGTAGATGAGGACAGTACTGAGGAGATGATGTAGATGAGGACAGTACTGAGGAGATGATGTAGATGTGGACAGTACTGAGGAGATGATGTAGGTGAGGACAGCCCTGAGGAGGGGAGGTAGATGAGGACAGTACTGAGGAGATGATGTAGGTGGTGAAGACAGTACTGAGGAGATGATGTAGGGGAGGACAGTACTGAGGAGATGATGTAGGTGAGTACAGTACTGAGGAGATGATGTAGATGAGGACAGTACTGAGGAGATGATGTAGATGAGGACAGCACTGAGGAGATGATGTAGATGAGGACAGCACTGAGGAGATGAGGTAGATGAGGACAGTACTGAGGAGATGATGTAGGTGAGGACAGCCCTGAGGAGAGGAGGTAGATGAGGACAGTACTGAGGAGATGATGTAGGTGGTGAAGACAGTACTGAGGAGATGATGTAGGGGAGGACAGTACTGAGGAGATGATGTAGGTGAGGACAGTACTGAGGAGATGATGTAGATGAGGACAGTACTGAGGAGATCATGTAGGTGAGGACAGTACTGAGAAGATGATGTAGATGAGGACAGTACTGAGGAGATGATGTAGGGGAGGACAGTACTGAGGAGATGATGTAGATGAGGACAGTACTGAGGAGATGATGTAGATGAGGACAGTACTGAGGAGATGATGTAGGGGAGGACAGTACTGAGGAGATGATGTAGATGAGGACAGTACTGAGGAGATGATGTAGGTGAGGACAGTACTGATGAGATGATGTAGGGGAGGACAGTACTGAGGAGATCATGTAGGTTAGGACAGTACTGAGGACATGATGTAGATGAGAACAGTACTGAGGAGATGAAGCAGGTGAGGACAATACTGAGGAGATGACGTAGATGAGGAAAGTACTGAGGAGATGATGTAGATGAGGACAGTACTGAGGAGATGATGTAGGTGAGGACAGTACTGAGGAGATGATGTAGGTGAAGACAGTACTGAGGAGATGATGTAGGTGAGGACAGTACTGAGGAGATGATGTAGATGAGGACAGTACTGAGGAGATGATGTAAATGAGGACAGTACTGAGGAGATGATGTAGATGAGGAAAGTATTGAGGAGATGATGTAGATGAGGACAGTACTGAGGAGATGATGTAGGTGAAGACAGTACTGAGGAGATGATGAAGGTGATGACAGTACTGAGGAGATGATGTAGATGAGGACAGTACTGAGGAGATGATGTAGATGAGGACAGTACTGAGGAGATGATGTAGGTGAGGACAGTACTGAGGAGATTATGTAGATGAGGACAATACTGAGGAGATGATGTAGATGAGGACAGTACTGAGGAGATGATGTAGGGGAGGACAGTACTGAGGAGATGATGTAGATGAGGACAGTACTGAGGAGATGATGTAGGTGAGGACAGTACTGATGAGATGATGTAGGTTCGGACAGTACTGAGGAGATGATGTTGGTGAGGACAGAACTGAGGAGATGATGTAGATGAGGACAGTACTGAGGAGATGATGTAGGTAGGGACAGTACTGAGGAGATGATGTAGGTGAGGACAGTACTGAGGAGATTATGTAGATCAGGACAGTACTTAGGAGATGATGTAGTTGAGGACAGTACTGAGGAGATTATGTAGGTGATGAGGACAGTACTGAGGAGATGATGTAGGTGAGGACAGTACTGAGGAGATGATGTAGGTGAGGACAGTACTGAGGAGATGATGTAGGTGAGGACAGTAATGAGGAGATCATGTAGGTGAGAACAGTACTGAGGAAATGATGTAGGTGAGGACAGTACTGAGGAGATCATGTAGGTGAGGACAGTACTGAGATGATGTGATTACAGTACTGAGGAGATGATGTAGGTGAGGACAGTACTGAGGAGATGATGTAGATGAGGACAGTACTGTGGAGATGAGGTAGATGAGGACAATACTGAGGAGATGATGTAGGTTAGGACAGTACTGAGGAGATGATGTAGGTGAGGACAGTACTGAGGAGATGATGTAGATGAGGACAGTACTGAGGAGATCATGTAGGTAAGGACAGTACTGAGGAGATGATGTAGATGAGGACAGTACTTTGGAGATGATGCAGGCGAGGACAGTACTAAAGAGATGATGTAGATGAGGACAGTACTGAGGAGATGATGTAGATGAGGACAGTACTGAGGAGATGATGTAGGTGAGGACAGTACTGAGGAGATGACGTAGATGAGTACAGTACAGAGGAGATGATGTAGATGAGGACAGTACTGAGGAGATGATGTAGGTGAGGACAGTACTGAGGAGATCATATAGGTGAGGACAGTACTGAGAAGATGATGTAGATGAGGACAGTACTGAGGAGATGATGTAGATGAGGACAGTACTGAGGAGATGATGTGGGTGAGGACAGTACTGAGGAGATGATGTAGGGGAGGACAGTACTGAGGAGATGATGTAGGTGAGGACAGTACTGAGGAGATGATATAGGTGAGGACAGTACTGAGGAGATAATGTAGGTGAGGACAGTACTGAGGAGATGATGTAGGTGAGGACAGTACTGAGGAGATGATGTTGATGAGGACAGTACTGAGGAGATGATGTAGATGAGGACAGTACTGAGGAGATGATGTAGATGAGGACAGTACTGAGGAGATGATGTAGATGAGGACAGTACTGAGGAGATGATGTAGATGAGGACAGTACTGAAGAGATTATGTAGACGAGGACAGCACTGAGGAGATGAGGTAGATGAGGACAGTACTGAGGAGATGATGTAGGTGAAGACAGTACTGAGGAGATGATGTAGATGAGGACAGTACTGAGGAGATGATGTAGGTGAGGACAGTACTGAGGAGATTATGTAGATCAGGACAGTACTGAGGAGATGATGTAGGTGAGGACAGTACTGAGGAGATGATGTAAATGAGGATAGTACTGAGGAGATGATGTAGGTGATGAGGACAGTACTGAGGAGATGATGTAGATGAGGACAGTACTGAGGAGATGATGTAGATGAGGACAGTACTGAGGAGATGATGTAGGTGAGTACAGTACTGAGGAGATGATGTAGGTGAGGACAGTACTGAGGAGATGATGTAGATGAGGACAGTACTGAGGAGATGATGTAGGTGATGAGGACAGTACTGAGGAGATGATGTAGATGAGGACAGTACTGAGGAGATGATGTAGATGAGGACAGTACTGAGGAGATGATGTAGGTGAGGACAGAACTGAGGAGATGAAGTAGGTGAGGACAGTACTGAGGAGATCATGTAGGTGAGGACAGTACTGAGGAGATGATGTAGGTGAGGAGATTACTGATGAGATCCTGTAGGTGAGGACAGTACTGAAGAGATGATGTAGGTGAGGACAGCATTGAGGAGATGATGTAGATGTGGAAAGTACTGAGGAGATGATGTAGGTGAGGACAGTACTGAGGAGATGATTTCGATGAGGACAGTACTGAGGAGATGATGTAGATGTGGAAAGTACTGAGGTGATGATGTGAGTACAGTACTGAGGAGATGATGTAGATGAGGACAGTACTGAGGAGATGATATAGGTGAGTACAGTACTGAAGAGATGATGTAGGTGAGTACAGTACTGAGGAGATGATGTAGATGAGGACAGTACTGAGGAGATGATGTAGATGAGGACAGTACTGAGGAGATGATGTAGATGTGGACAGTACTGAGAAGATGATGTAGGTGAGGACAGCCCTGAGGAGGGGAGGTAGATGAGGACAGTACTGAGGAGATGATGTAGGTGGTGAAGACAGTACTGAGGAGATGATGTAGGGGAGGACAGTACTGAGGAGATGATGTAGGTGAGTACAGTACTGAGGAGATGATGTAGATGAGGACAGTACTGAGGAGATGATGTAGATGAGGACAGCACTGAGGAGATGATGTAGATGAGGACAGCACTGAGGAGATGAGGTAGATGAGGACAGTACTGAGGAGATGATGTAGGTGAGGACAGCCCTGAGGAGAGGAGGTAGATGAGGACAGTACTGAGGAGATGATGTAGGTGGTGAAGACAGTACTGAGGAGATGATGTAGGGGAGGACAGTACTGAGGAGATGATGTAGGTGAGGACATTACTGAGGAGATGATGTAGATGAGGACAGTACTGAGGAGATCATGTAGGTGAGGACAGTACTGAGAAGATGATGTAGATGAGGACAGTACTGAGGAGATGATGTAGGGGAGGACAGTACTGAGGAGATGATGTAGGTGAGGACAGTAGTGAGGAGATGATGTAGATGAGGACAGTACTGTGGAGATTAAGTAGATGAGGACAGTACTGAGGAGATGATGTAGATGAGGACAGTACTGAGGAGATGATGTAGATGAGGACAGTACTGAGGAGATGATATAGGTGAGGACAGTACTGAGGAGATGATGTAGGTGAGTACAGTACTGAGGAGATGATGTAGATGAGGACAGTACTGAGGAGATGATGTGGGTGATGAGGACAGTACTGAGGAGATGAGTTAGGTGAAGACAGTACTGAGGAGATGATGTAGATGAGGACAGTACTGAGGAGATGATGTAGATGAGGACAGTACTGAGGAGATGATGTAGTTGAGGACAGTCCTGAGGAGATGAGGTAGATGAGGACAGTACTGAGGAGATGATGTAGGTGATGAGGACAGTACTGAGGAGATGAGTTAGGTGAAGACAGTACTGAGGAGATGATGTAGATGAGGACAGTACTGAGGAGATGATGTAGATGAGGACAGTACTGAGGAGATGATGTAGTTGAGGACAGTCCTGAGGAGATGAGGTAGATGAGGACAGTACTGAGGAGATGATGTAGATGAGGACAGTACTGAGGAGATGATGTAGGTGAGGACAGTACTAAGAAGATTATGTAGAAGAGGACAGTACTGAGGAGATGATGTAGGTGAGGACAGTACTGAAGAGATGATGTAGGTGAGGACAGTACTAAGGAGATTATGTAGAAGAGGACAGTACTGAGGAGATGATGTAGGTGAAGACAGCACTGAGGAGATGATGTAGATGTGGAAAGTACTGAGGAGATGATGTGAGTACAGTACTGAGGAGATGATGTAGATGAGGACAGTACTGAGGAGATGATGTAGGTGAGGACAGTACCTAGGAGATGATGTAAATGAGGACAGTACTGAGGAGATGATGTAGGTACGGACAGTACTGAGGAGATGATGTAGATGAGGACAGTACTGAGGAGATGATGTAGGTGAAGACAGTACTGAGGAGATGATGTAGGTGAGGACAGTACCTAGGAGATGATGTAAATGAGGACAGTACTGAGGAGATGATGTAGGTACGGACAGTACTGAGGAGATGATGTAGGTGATGAGGACAGTACTTAGGTGATTATGTAGGTGAGGACAGTACTGAGGAGATGATGTAGGTGAGGACAGTACTGAGGAGATTATGTAGATCAGGACAGTACTGAGGAGATGATGTAGATGAGGACAGTACTGAGGAGATGATGTAGATGAGGACAGTACTGAGGAGATAATGTAGATGAGGACAGTACTGAGGAGATTATGTAGATGAGGACAGTACTGAGGAGATGATGTAGGTGAGGACAGTACTGAGGAGATGATGTAGATGAGGACAGTACTGAGGAGATGATGTAGGTGAGGACAGTACTGAGGAGATGATGTAGGTGAGGACAGTACTGAGGAGATGATGTAGGTGAGGACAGTACTGAGGAGATTATGTAGATCAGGACAGTACTGAGGAGATGATGTAGGTGAGGACAGTACTGAGGAGATGATGTAAATGAGGATAGTACTGAGGAGATGATGTAGGTGAGGACAGTACTGAGGAGATGATGTAGATGAGGACAGTACTGAGGAGATGATGTAGATGAGGACAGTACTGAGGAGATGATGTAGGTGAGGACAGAACTGAGAAGATGAAGTAGGTGAGGACAGTACTGAGGAGATCATGTAGGTGAGGACAGTACTGAGGAGATGATGTAGGTGAGGAGATTACTGATGAGATCCTGTAGGTGAGGACAGTACTGAGGAGATGATGTAGGTGAGGACAGTACTGAGGAGATGATGTAGGTGAGGAGAGTACTGAAGAGATGATGTAGGTGAGGACAGTACTAAGGAGATTATGTAGAAGAGGACAGTACTGAGGAGATGATGTAGGTGAAGACAGCATTGATGAGATGATGTAGATGTGGAAAGTACTGAGGAGATGATGTGAGTACAGTACTGAGGAGATGATGTAGATGAGGACAGTACTGAGGAGATGATGTAGATGTGGAAAGTACTGAGGAGATGATGTGAGTACAGTACTGAGGAGATGATGTAGATGAGGACAGTACTGAGGAGATGATATAGGTGAGTACAGTACTGAGGAGATGATATAGATGAGGACAGTACTGAGGAGATGATGTAGATGAGGACAGTACTGAGGAGATGATGTAGATGTGGACAGTACTGAGGAGATGATGTAGGTGAGGACAGCCCTGAGGAGGGGAGGTAGATGAGGACAGTACTGAGGAGATGATGTAGGTGGTGAAGACAGTACTGAGGAGATGATGTAGGGGAGGACAGTACTGAGGAGATGATGTAGGTGAGTACAGTACTGAGGAGATTATGTAGATGAGGACAGTACTGAGGAGATGATGTAGATGAGGACAGCACTGAGGAGATGATGTAGATGAGGACAGCACTGAGGAGATGAGGTAGATGAGGACAGTACTGAGGAGATGATGTAGGTGAGGACAGCCCTGAGGAGAGGAGGTAGATGAGGACAGTACTGAGGAGATGATGTAGGTGGTGAAGACAGTACTGAGGAGATGATGTAGGGGAGGACAGTACTGAGGAGATGATGTAGGTGTGGACAGTACTGAGGAGATGATGTAGATGAGGACAGTACTGAGGAGATCATGTAGGTGAGGACAGTACTGAGGAGATTATGTAGATGAGGACAGTACTGAGAAGATGATGTAGATGAGGACAGTACTGAGGAGATGATGTAGGGGAGGACAGTACTGAGGAGATGATGTAGGTGAGGACAGTAGTGAGGAGATGATGTAGATGAGGACAGTACTGTGGAGATTAAGTAGATGAGGACAGTACTGAGGAGATGGTGTAGATGAGGACAGTACTGAGGAGATGATGTAGATGAGGACAGTACTGAGGAGATGATATAGGTGAGGACAGTACTGAGGAGATGATGTAGGTGAGTACAGTACTGAGGAGATGATGTAGATGAGGACAGTACTGAGGAGATGATGTAGGTGATGAGGACAGTACTGAGGAGATGATGTAGATGAGGACAGTACTGAGGAGATGATATAGGTGAGGACAGTACTGAGGAGATGATGTAGGTGAGTACAGTACTGAGGAGATGATGTAGATGAGGACAGTACTGAGGATAGGATGTAGATGAGGACAGTAGTGAGGAGATGATATAGGTGAGGACAGTACTGAGGAGATGATGTAGGTGAAGACAGTACTGAGGAGATGATGTAGATGAGGACAGTACTGAGGAGATGATGTAGATGAGGACAGTACTGAGGAGATGATGTAGTTGAGGACAGTCCTGAGGAGATGATGTAGATGAGGACAGTACTGAGGAGATGATGTAGATGAGGACAGTACTGAGGAGAAGATGTAGGTGAGGACAGTACTGAAGAGATGATGTAGGTGAGGACAGTACTAAGGAGATTATGTAGAAGAGGACAGTACTGAGGAGATGATGTAGGTGAAGACAGCACTGAGGAGATGATGTAGATGTGGAAAGTACTGAGGAGATGATGTGAGTACAGTACTGAGGAGATGATGTAGATGAGGACAGTACTGAGGAGATGATGTAGATGAGGACAGTACTGAGGAGATGATGTAGATGTGGAAAGTACTGAGGAGATGATGTGAGTACAGTACTGAGGAGATGATGTAGATGAGGACAGTACTGAGGAGATGATGTAGGTGAGGACAGTACCTAGGAGCTGATGTAAATGAGGACAGTACTGAGGAGATGATGTAGGTACGGACAGTACTGAGGAGATGATGTAGATGAGGACAGTACTGAGGAGATGATGTAGGTGAGGACAGTACTGAGGAGATCATGAAGGTGAGGACAGTACTGAGGAGATGATGTAGGTGAGGACAGTACTGAGGAGATGATGTAGGTGAGGACAGTACTGAGGAGATGATGTAGGTGAGGACAGTACTGAGGAGATTATGTAGACGAGGACAGTACTGAGGAGATGATGTAGGTGAGGACAGTACTGAGGAGATGATGTATGTGATGAGGACAGTACTGAGGAGATGATGTAGGTGAGGACAGTACTGAGGAGATCATGAAGGTGAGGACAGTACTGAGGAGATGATGTAGGTGAGGACAGTACTGTGGAGATTAAGTAGATGAGGACAGTACTGAGGAGATGATGTAGATGAGGACAGTACTGAGGAGATGATGTAGATGAGGACAGTACTGAGGAGATGATATAGGTGAGGACAGTACTGAGGAGATGATGTAGGTGAGTACAGTACTGAGGAGATGATGTAGATGAGGACAGTACTGAGGAGATGATGTAGGTGATGAGGACAGTACTGAGGAGATGAGTTAGGTGAAGACAGTACTGAGGAGATGATGTAGATGAGGACAGTACTGAGGAGATGATGTAGATGAGGACAGTACTGAGGAGATGATGTAGATGAGGACAGTACTGAGGAGATGATGTAGTTGAGGACAGTCCTGAGGAGATGAGGTAGATGAGGACAGTACTGAGGAGATGATGTAGATGAGGACAGTACTGAGGAGATGATGTAGGTGAGGACAGTACTAAGGAGATTATGTAGAAGAGGACAGTACTGAGGAGATGATGTAGGTGAGGACAGTACTGAAGAGATGATGTAGGTGAGGACAGTACTAAGGAGATTATGTAGAAGAGGACAGTACTGAGGAGATGATGTAGGTGAAGACAGCACTGAGGAGATGATGTAGGTGAGGACAGTACCTAGGAGATGATGTAAATGAGGACAGTACTGAGGAGATGATGTAGGTACGGACAGTACTGAGGAGATGATGTAGGTGATGAGGACAGTATTTAGGTGATTATGTAGGTGAGGACAGTACTGAGGAGATGATGTAGGTGAGGACAGTACTGAGGAGATTATGTAGATCAGGACAGTACTGAGGAGATGATGTAGATGAGGACAGTACTGAGGAGATGATGTAGATGAGGACAGTACTGAGGAGATAATGTAGATGAGGACAGTACTGAGGAGATTATGTAGATGAGGACAGTACTGAGGAGATGATGTAGGTGAGGACAGTACTGAGGAGATGATGTAGATGAGGACAGTACTGAGGAGATGATGTAGGTGAGGACAGTACTGAGGAGATGATGTAGGTGAGGACAGTACTGAGGAGATGATGTAGGTGAGGACAGTACTGAGGAGATTATGTAGATCAGGACAGTACTGAGGAGATGATGTAGGTGAGGACAGTACTGAGGAGATGATGTAAATGAGGATAGTACTGAGGAGATGATGTAGGTGAGGACAGTACTGAGGAGATGATGTAGATGAGGACAGTACTGAGGAGATGATGTAGATGAGGACAGTACTGAGGAGATGATGTAGGTGAGGACAGAACTGAGAAGATGAAGTAGGTGAGGACAGTACTGAGGAGATCATGTAGGTGAGGACAGTACTGAGGAGATGATGTAGGTGAGGAGATTACTGATGAGATCCTGTAGGTGAGGACAGTACTGAGGAGATGATGTAGGTGAGGACAGTACTAAGGAGATTATGTAGAAGAGGACAGTACTGAGGAGATGATGTAGGTGAAGACAGCATTGAGGAGATGATGTAGATGTGGAAAGTACTGAGGAGATGATGTGAGTACAGTACTGAGGAGATGATGTAGATGAGGACAGTACTGAGGAGATGATGTAGATGTGGAAAGTACTGAGGAGATGATGTGAGTACAGTACTGAGGAGATGATGTAGATGAGGACAGTACTGAGGAGATGATATAGGTGAGTACAGTACTGAAGAGATGAAGTAGGTGAGTACAGTACTGAGGAGATGATGTAGATGAGGACAGTACTGAGGAGATGATGTAGGTGAGGAGATTACTGATGAGATCCTGTAGGTGAGGACAGTACTGAGGAGATGATGTAGGTGAGGACAGTACTGAAGAGATGATGTAGGTGAGGACAGCATTGAGGAGATGATGTAGATGTGGAAAGTACTGAGGAGATGATGTAGGTGAGGACAGTACTGAGGAGATGATGTAGATGAGGACAGTACTGAGGAGATGATGTAGATGTGGAAAGTACTGAGGTGATGATGTGAGTACAGTACTGAGGAGATGATGTAGATGAGGACAGTACTGAGGAGATGATATAGGTGAGTACAGTACTGAAGAGATGATGTAGGTGAGTACAGTACTGAGGAGATGATGTAGATGAGGACAGTACTGAGGAGATGATGTAGATGAGGACAGTACTGAGGAGATGATGTAGATGTGGACAGTACTGAGGAGATGATGTAGGTGAGGACAGCCCTGAGGAGGGGAGGTAGATGAGGACAGTACTGAGGAGATGATGTAGGTGGTGAAGACAGTACTGAGGAGATGATGTAGGGGAGGACAGTACTGAGGAGATGATGTAGGTGAGTACAGTACTGAGGAGATGATGTAGATGAGGACAGTACTGAGGAGATGATGTAGATGAGGACAGCACTGATGAGATGATGTAGATGAGGACAGCACTGAGGAGATGAGGTAGATGAGGACAGTACTGAGGAGATGATGTAGGTGAGGACAGCCCTGAGGAGAGGAGGTAGATGAGGACAGTACTGAGGAGATGATGTAGGTGGTGAAGACAGTACTGAGGAGATGATGTAGGGGAGGACAGTACTGAGGAGATGATGTAGGTGAGGACATTACTGAGGAGATGATGTAGATGAGGACAGTACTGAGGAGATCATGTAGGTGAGGACAGTACTGAGAAGATGATGTAGATGAGGACAGTCCTGAGGAGATGAGGTAGATGAGGACAGTACTGAGGAGATGATGTAGGTGAGGACAGTAGTGAGGAGATGATGTAGGTGAGGACAGTACTAAGGAGATTATGTAGATCAGGACAGTACTGAGGAGATGATGTAGGTGAGGACAGTACTGAAGAGATGATGTAGATGAGGACAGTACTGAGGAGATAATGTAGATGAGGACAGTACTGAGGAGATTATGTAGATGAGGACAGTACTGAGGAGATGATGTAGGTGAGGACAGTACTGAGGAGATGATGTAGATGAGGACAGTACTGAGGAGATGATGTAGGTGAGGACAGTACTGAGGAGATGATGTAGATGAGGACAGTACTGAGGAGATGATGTAGATGAGGACAGTACTGAGGAGATGATGTAGTTGAGGACAGTCCTGAGGAGATGAGGTAGATGAGGACAGTACTGAGGAGATGATGTAGGTGAGGACAGTACTGAGGAGATGATGTAGGTGAGGAGATTACTGATGAGATCCTGTAGGTGAGGACAGTACTGAGGAGATGATGTAGGTGAGGACAGTACTGAAGAGATGATGAAGTTGAGGACAGCATTGAGGAGATGATGTAGATGTGGAAAGTACTGAGGAGATGATGTAGGTGAGGACAGTACTGAGGAGATGATGTAGATGAGGACAGTACTGAGGAGATGATGTAGATGTGGAAAGTACTGAGGTGATGATGTGAGTACAGTACTGAGGAGATGATGTAGATGAGGACAGTACTGAGGAGATGATATAGGTGAGTACAGTACTGAAGAGATGATGTAGGTGAGTACAGTACTGAGGAGATGATGTAGATGAGGACAGTACTGAGGAGATGATGTAGATGAGGACAGTACTGAGGAGATGATGTAGATGTGGACAGTACTGAGGAGATGATGTAGGTGAGGACAGCCCTGAGGAGGGGAGGTAGATGAGGACAGTACTGAGGAGATGATGTAGGTGGTGAAGACAGTACTGAGGAGATGATGTAGGGGAGGACAGTACTGAGGAGATGATGTAGGTGAGTACAGTACTGAGGAGATGATGTAGATGAGGACAGTACTGAGGAGATGATGTAGATGAGGACAGCACTGATGAGATGATGTAGATGAGGACAGCACTGAGGAGATGAGGTAGATGAGGACAGTACTGAGGAGATGATGTAGGTGAGGACAGCCCTGAGGAGAGGAGGTAGATGAGGACAGTACTGAGGAGATGATGTAGGTGGTGAAGACAGTACTGAGGAGATGATGTAGGGGAGGACAGTACTGAGGAGATGATGTAGGTGAGGACATTACTGAGGAGATGATGTAGATGAGGACAGTACTGAGGAGATCATGTAGGTGAGGACAGTACTGAGAAGATGATGTAGATGAGGACAGTACTGAGGAGATGATGTAGGGGAGGACAGTACTGAGGAGATGATGTAGGTGAGGACAGTAGTGAGGAGATGATGTAGATGAGGACAGTACTGTGGAGATTAAGTAGATGAGGACAGTACTGAGGAGATGATGTAGATGAGGACAGTACTGAGGAGATGATGTAGGTGAGTACAGTACTGAGGAGATGATGTAGATGAGGACAGTACTGAGGAGATGATGTAGGTGATGAGGACAGTACTGAGGAGATGAGTTAGGTGAAGACAGTACTGAGGAGATGATGTAGATGAGGACAGTACTGAGGAGATGATGTAGATGAGGACAGTACTGAGGAGATGATGTAGTTGAGGACAGTCCTGAGGAGATGAGGTAGATGAGGACAGTACTGAGGAGATGATGTAGATGAGGACAGTACTGAGGAGATGATGTAGGTGAGGACAGTACTAAGGAGATTATGTAGAAGAGGACAGTACTGAGGAGATGATGTAGGTGAGGACAGTACTGAAGAGATGATGTAGGTGAGGACAGTACTAAGGAGATTATGTAGAAGAGGACAGTACTGAGGAGATGATGTAGGTGAAGACAGCACTGAGGAGATGATGTAGATGTGGAAAGTACTGAGGAGATGATGTGAGTACAGTACTGAGGAGATGATGTAGATGAGGACAGTACTGAGGAGATGATGTAGGTGAGGACAGTACCTAGGAGATGATGTAAATGAGGACAGTACTGAGGAGATGATGTAGGTACGGACAGTACTGAGGAGATGATGTAGATGAGGACAGTACTGAGGAGATGATGTAGGTGAAGACAGTACTGAGGAGATGATGTAGGTGAGGACAGTACCTAGGAGATGATGTAAATGAGGACAGTACTGAGGAGATGATGTAGGTACGGACAGTACTGAGGAGATGATGTAGGTGATGAGGACAGTACTGAGGAGATGATGTAGGTGAGGACAGTACTGAGGAGATTATGTAGATCAGGACAGTACTGAGGAGATGATGTAGATGAGGACAGTACTGAGGAGATGATGTAGATGAGGACAGTACTGAGGAGATAATGTAGATGAGGACAGTACTGAGGAGATTATGTAGATGAGGACAGTACTGAGGAGATGATGTAGGTGAGGACAGTACTGAGGAGATGATGTAGGTGAGGACAGTACTAAGGAGATTATGTAGAAGAGGACAGTACTGAGGAGATGATGTAGGTGAAGACAGCACTGAGGAGATGATGTAGATGTGGAAAGTACTGAGGAGATGATGTGAGTACAGTACTGAGGAGATGATGTAGATGAGGACAGTACTGAGGAGATGATGTAGGTGAGGACAGTACCTAGGAGATGATGTAAATGAGGACAGTACTGAGGAGATGATGTAGGTACGGACAGTACTGAGGAGATGATGTAGATGAGGACAGTAGTGAGGAGATGATGTAAATGAGGACAGTACTGAGGAGATGATGTAGGTACGGACAGTACTGAGGAGATGATGAAGGTGATGAGGACAGTATTTAGGTGATTATGTAGGTGAGGACAGTACTGAGGAGATGATGTAGGTGAGGACAGTACTGAGGAGATTATGTAGATCAGGACAGTACTGAGGAGATGATGTAGATGAGGACAGTACTGAGGAGATGATGTAGATGAGAACAGTACTGAGGAGATAATGTAGATGAGGACAGTACTGAGGAGATTATGTAGATGAGGACAGTACTGAGGAGATGATGTAGGTGAGGACAGTACTGAGGAGATGATGTAGATGAGGACAGTACTGAGGAGATGATGTAGGTGAGGACAGTACTGAGGAGATGATGTAGGTGAGGACAGTACTGAGGAGATGATGTAGGTGAGGACAGTACTGAGGAGATTATGTAGATCAGGACAGTACTGAGGAGATGATGTAGGTGAGGACAGTACTGAGGAGATGATGTAAATGAGGATAGAACTGAGGAGATGATGTAGGTGAGGACAGTACTGAGGAGATGATGTAGATGAGGACAGTACTGAGGAGATGATGTAGATGAGGACAGTACTGAGGAGATGATGTAGGTGAGGACAGAACTGAGAAGATGAAGTAGGTGAGGACAGTACTGAGGAGATCATGTAGGTGAGGACAGTACTGAGGAGATGATGTAGGTGAGGAGATTACTGATGAGATCCTGTAGGTGAGGACAGTACTGAGGAGATGATGTAGGTGAGGACAGTACTAAGGAGATTATGTAGAAGAGGACAGTACTGAGGAGATGATGTAGGTGAAGACAGCATTGAGGAGATGATGTAGATGTGGAAAGTACTGAGGAGATGATGTGAGTACAGTACTGAGGAGATGATGTAGATGAGGACAGTACTGAGGAGATGATGTAGATGTGGAAAGTACTGAGGAGATGATGTGAGTACAGTACTGAGGAGATGATGTAGATGAGGACAGTACTGAGGAGATGATATAGGTGAGTACAGTACTGAAGAGATGATGTAGGTGAGTACAGTACTGAGGAGATGATGTAGATGAGGACAGTACTGAGGAGATGATGTAGATGAGGACAGTACTGAGGAGATGATGTAGATGTGGACAGTACTGAGGAGATGATGTAGGTGAGGACAGCCCTGAGGAGGGGAGGTAGATGAGGACAGTACTGAGGAGATGATGTAGGTGGTGAAGACAGTACTGAGGAGATGATGTAGGGGAGGACAGTACTGAGGAGATGATGTAGGTGAGTACAGTACTGAGGAGATGATGTAGATGAGGACAGTACTGAGGAGATGATGTAGATGAGGACAGCACTGAGGAGATGATGTAGATGAGGACAGCACTGAGGAGATGAGGTAGATGAGGACAGTACTGAGGAGATGATGTAGGTGAGGACAGCCCTGAGGAGAGGAGGTAGATGAGGACAGTACTGAGGAGATGATGTAGGTGGTGAAGACAGTACTGAGGAGATGATGTAGGGGAGGACAGTACTGAGGAGATGATGTAGGTGAGGACAGTACTGAGGAGATGATGTAGATGAGGACAGTACTGAGGAGATCATGTAGGTGAGGACAGTACTGAGAAGATAATGTAGATGAGGACAGTACTGAGGAGATGATGTAGGGGAGGACAGTACTGAGGAGATGATGTAGATGAGGACAGTACTGAGGAGATGATGTAGATGAGGACAGTACTGAGGAGATGATGTAGGGGAGGACAGTACTGAGGAGATGATGTAGATGAGGACAGTACTGAGGAGATGATGTAGGTGAGGACAGTACTGATGAGATGATGTAGGGGAGGACAGTACTGAGGAGATCATGTAGGTTAGGACAGTACTGAGGACATGATGTAGATGAGAACAGTACTGAGGAGATGAAGCAGGTGAGGACAGTACTGAGGAGATGACGTAGATGAGGAAAGTACTGAGGAGATGATGTAGATGAGGACAGTACTGAGGAGATGATGTAGGTGAGGACAGTACTGAGGAGATGATGTAGGTGAAGACAGTACTGAGGAGATGATGTAGGTGAGGACAGTACTGAGGAGATGATGTAGATGAGGACAGTACTGAGGAGATGATGTAAATGAGGACAGTACTGAGGAGATGATGTAGATGAGGAAAGTATTGAGGAGATGATGTAGATGAGGACAGTACTGAGGAGATGATGTAGGTGAAGACAGTACTGAGGAGATGATGAAGGTGATGACAGTACTGAGGAGATGATGTAGATGAGGACAGTACTGAGGAGATGATGTAGATGAGGACAGTACTGAGGAGATGATGTAGGTGAGGACAGTACTGAGGAGATTATGTAGATGAGGACAATACTGAGGAGATGATGTAGATGAGGACAGTACTGAGGAGATGATGTAGGGGAGGACAGTACTGAGGAGATGATGTAGATGAGGACAGTACTGAGGAGATGATGTAGGTGAGGACAGTACTGATGAGATGATGTAGGTTCGGACAGTACTGAGGAGATGATGTTGGTGAGGACAGAACTGAGGAGATGATGTAGATGAGGACAGTACTGAGGAGATGATGTAGGTAGGGACAGTACTGAGGAGATGATGTAGGTGAGGACAGTACTGAGGAGATTATGTAGATCAGGACAGTACTTAGGAGATGATGTAGTTGAGGACAGTACTGAGGAGATTATGTAGGTGATGAGGACAGTACTGAGGAGATGATGTAGGTGAGGACAGTACTGAGGAGATGATGTAGGTGAGGACAGTACTGAGGAGATGATGTAGGTGAGGACAGTAATGAGGAGATCATGTAGGTGAGAACAGTACTGAGGAAATGATGTAGGTGAGGACAGTACTGAGGAGATCATGTAGGTGAGGACAGTACTGAGATGATGTGATTACAGTACTGAGGAGATGATGTAGGTGAGGACAGTACTGAGGAGATGATGTAGATGAGGACAGTACTGTGGAGATGAGGTAGATGAGGACAATACTGAGGAGATGATGTAGGTTAGGACAGTACTGAGGAGATGATGTAGGTGAGGACAGTACTGAGGAGATGATGTAGATGAGGACAGTACTGAGGAGATCATGTAGGTAAGGACAGTACTGAGGAGATGATGTAGATGAGGACAGTACTTTGGAGATGATGCAGGCGAGGACAGTACTAAAGAGATGATGTAGATGAGGACAGTACTGAGGAGATGATGTAGATGAGGACAGTACTGAGGAGATGATGTAGGTGAGGACAGTACTGAGGAGATGACGTAGATGAGTACAGTACAGAGGAGATGATGTAGATGAGGACAGTACTGAGGAGATGATGTAGGTGAGGACAGTACTGAGGAGATCATATAGGTGAGGACAGTACTGAGAAGATGATGTAGATGAGGACAGTACTGAGGAGATGATGTAGATGAGGACAGTACTGAGGAGATGATGTGGGTGAGGACAGTACTGAGGAGATGATGTAGGGGAGGACAGTACTGAGGAGATGATGTAGGTGAGGACAGTACTGAGGAGATGATATAGGTGAGGACAGTACTGAGGAGATAATGTAGGTGAGGACAGTACTGAGGAGATGATGTAGGTGAGGACAGTACTGAGGAGATGATGTTGATGAGGACAGTACTGAGGAGATGATGTAGATGAGGACAGTACTGAGGAGATGATGTAGATGAGGACAGTACTGAGGAGATGATGTAGATGAGGACAGTACTGAGGAGATGATGTAGATGAGGACAGTACTGAAGAGATTATGTAGACGAGGACAGCACTGAGGAGATGAGGTAGATGAGGACAGTACTGAGGAGATGATGTAGGTGAAGACAGTACTGAGGAGATGATGTAGATGAGGACAGTACTGAGGAGATGATGTAGGTGAGGACAGTACTGAGGAGATTATGTAGATCAGGACAGTACTGAGGAGATGATGTAGGTGAGGACAGTACTGAGGAGATGATGTAAATGAGGATAGTACTGAGGAGATGATGTAGGTGAGGACAGTACTGAGGAGATGATGTAGATGAGGACAGTACTGAGGAGATGATGTAGGTGAGTACAGTACTGAGGAGATGATGTAGGTGAGGACAGTACTGAGGAGATGATGTAGATGAGGACAGTACTGAGGAGATGATGTAGGTGATGAGGACAGTACTGAGGAGATGATGTAGATGAGGACAGTACTGAGGAGATGATGTAGGTGAGGACAGTACTGAGGAGATGATGTAGATGAGGACAGTACTGAGGAGATGATGTAGGTGAGGACAGAACTGAGGAGATGAAGTAGGTGAGGACAGTACTGAGGAGATCATGTAGGTGAGGACAGTACTGAGGAGATGATGTAGGTGAGGAGATTACTGATGAGATCCTGTAGGTGAGGACAGTACTGAAGAGATGATGTAGGTGAGGACAGCATTGAGGAGATGATGTAGATGTGGAAAGTACTGAGGAGATGATGTAGGTGAGCACAGTACTGAGGAGATGATGTAGATGAGGACAGTACTGAGGAGATGATGTAGATGTGGAAAGTACTGAGGTGATGATGTGAGTACAGTACTGAGGAGATGATGTAGATGAGGACAGTACTGAGGAGATGATATAGGTGAGTACAGTACTGAAGAGATGATGTAGGTGAGTACAGTACTGAGGAGATGATGTAGATGAGGACAGTACTGAGGAGATGATGTAGATGAGGACAGTACTGAGGAGATGATGTAGATGTGGACAGTACTGAGGAGATGATGTAGGTGAGGACAGCCCTGAGGAGGGGAGGTAGATGAGGACAGTACTGAGGAGATGATGTAGGTGGTGAAGACAGTACTGAGGAGATGATGTAGGGGAGGACAGTACTGAGGAGATGATGTAGGTGAGTACAGTACTGAGGAGATGATGTAGATGAGGACAGTACTGAGGAGATGATGTAGATGAGGACAGCACTGAGGAGATGATGTAGATGAGGACAGCACTGAGGAGATGAGGTAGATGAGGACAGTACTGAGGAGATGATGTAGGTGAGGACAGCCCTGAGGAGAGGAGGTAGATGAGGACAGTACTGAGGAGATGATGTAGGTGGTGAAGACAGTACTGAGGAGATGATGTAGGGGAGGACAGTACTGAGGAGATGATGTAGGTGAGGACATTACTGAGGAGATGATGTAGATGAGGACAGTACTGAGGAGATCATGTAGGTGAGGACAGTACTGAGAAGATGATGTAGATGAGGACAGTACTGAGGAGATGATGTAGGGGAGGACAGTACTGAGGAGATGATGTAGGTGAGGACAGTAGTGAGGAGATGATGTAGATGAGGACAGTACTGTGGAGATTAAGTAGATGAGGACAGTACTGAGGAGATGATGTAGATGAGGACAGTACTGAGGAGATGATGTAGATGAGGACAGTACTGAGGAGATGATATAGGTGAGGACAGTACTGAGGAGATGATGTAGGTGAGTACAGTACTGAGGAGATGATGTAGATGAGGACAGTACTGAGGAGATGATGTAGGTGATGAGGACAGTACTGAGGAGATGAGTTAGGTGAAGACAGTACTGAGGAGATGATGTAGATGAGGACAGTACTGAGGAGATGATGTAGATGAGGACAGTACTGAGGAGATGATGTAGTTGAGGACAGTCCTGAGGAGATGAGGTAGATGAGGACAGTACTGAGGAGATGATGTAGATGAGGACAGTACTGAGGAGATGATGTAGGTGAGGACAGTACTAAGGAGATTATGTAGAAGAGGACAGTACTGAGGAGATGATGTAGGTGAGGACAGTACTGAAGAGATGATGTAGGTGAGGACAGTACTAAGGAGATTATGTAGAAGAGGACAGTACTGAGGAGATGATGTAGGTGAAGACAGCACTGAGGAGATGATGTAGATGTGGAAAGTACTGAGGAGATGATGTGAGTACAGTACTGAGGAGATGATGTAGATGAGGACAGTACTGAGGAGATGATGTAGGTGAGGACAGTACTGAGGAGATGATGTAGGTACGGACAGTACTGAGGAGATGATGTAGATGAGGACAGTACTGAGGAGATGATGTAGGTGAAGACAGTACTGAGGAGATGATGTAGGTGAGGACAGTACCTAGGAGATGATGTAAATGAGGACAGTACTGAGGAGATGATGTAGGTACGGACAGTACTGAGGAGATGATGTAGGTGATGAGGACAGTACTTAGGTGATTATGTAGGTGAGGACAGTACTGAGGAGATGATGTAGGTGAGGACAGTACTGAGGAGATTATGTAGATCAGGACAGTACTGAGGAGATGATGTAGATGAGGACAGTACTGAGGAGATGATGTAGATGAGGACAGTACTGAGGAGATAATGTAGATGAGGACAGTACTGAGGAGATTATGTAGATGAGGACAGTACTGAGGAGATGATGTAGGTGAGGACAGTACTGAGGAGATGATGTAGATGAGGACAGTACTGAGGAGATGATGTAGGTGAGGACAGTACTGAGGAGATGATGTAGGTGAGGACAGTACTGAGGAGATGATGTAGGTGAGGACAGTACTGAGGAGATTATGTAGATCAGGACAGTACTGAGGAGATGATGTAGGTGAGGACAGTACTGAGGAGATGATGTAGATGAGGACAGTACTGAGGAGATGATGTAGGTGAGGACAGTACTGAGGAGATTATGTAGATCAGGACAGTACTGAGGAGATGATGTAGGTGAGGACAGTACTGAGGAGATGATGTAAATGAGGATAGTACTGAGGAGATGATGTAGGTGAGGACAGTACTGAGGAGATGATGTAGATGAGGACAGTACTGAGGAGATGATGTAGGTGAGTACAGTACTGAGGAGATGATGTAGGTGAGGACAGTACTGAGGAGATGATGTAGATGAGGACAGTACTGAGAAGATGATGTAGGTGATGAGGACAGTACTGAGGAGATGATGTAGATGAAGACAGTACTGAGGAGATGATGTAGATGAGGACAGTACTGAGGAGATGATGTAGGTGAGGACAGAACTGAGGAGATGAAGTAGGTGAGGACAGTACTGAGGAGATCATGTAGGTGAGGACAGTACTGAGGAGATGATGTAGGTGAGGAGATTACTGATGAGATCCTGTAGGTGAGGACAGTACTGAGGAGATGATGTAGGTGAGGACAGTACTGAAGAGATGATGTAGGTGAGGACAGCATTGAGGAGATGATGTAGATGTGGAAAGTACTGAGGAGATGATGTAGGTGAGGACAGTACTGAGGAGATGATGTAGATGAGGACAGTACTGAGGAGATGATGTAGATGTGGAAAGTACTGAGGTGATGATGTGAGTACAGTACTGAGGAGATGATGTAGATGAGGACAGTACTGAGGAGATGATATAGGTGAGTACAGTACTGAAGAGATGATGTAGGTGAGTACAGTACTGAGGAGATGATGTAGATGAGGACAGTACTGAGGAGATGATGTAGATGAGGACAGTACTGAGGAGATGATGTAGATGTGGACAGTACTGAGGAGATGATGTAGGTGAGGACAGCCCTGAGGAGGGGAGGTAGATGAGGACAGTACTGAGGAGATGATGTAGGTGGTGAAGACAGTACTGAGGAGATGATGTAGGGGAGGACAGTACTGAGGAGATGATGTAGGTGAGTACAGTACTGAGGAGATGATGTAGATGAGGACAGTACTGAGGAGATGATGTAGATGAGGACAGCACTGAGGAGATGATGTAGATGAGGACAGCACTGAGGAGATGAGGTAGATGAGGACAGTACTGAGGAGATGATGTAGGTGAGGACAGCCCTGAGGAGAGGAGGTAGATGAGGACAGTACTGAGGAGATGATGTAGGTGGTGAAGACAGTACTGAGGAGATGATGTAGGGGAGGACAGTACTGAGGAGATGATGTAGGTGAGGACATTACTGAGGAGATGATGTAGATGAGGACAGTACTGAGGAGATCATGTAGGTGAGGACAGTACTGAGAAGATGATGTAGATGAGGACAGTACTGAGGAGATGATGTAGGGGAGGACAGTACTGAGGAGATGATGTAGGTGAGGACAGTAGTGAGGAGATGATGTAGATGAGGACAGTACTGTGGAGATTAAGTAGATGAGGACAGTACTGAGGAGATGATGTAGATGAGGACAGTACTGAGGAGATGATGTAGATGAGGACAGTACTGAGGAGATGATATAGGTGAGGACAGTACTGAGGAGATGATGTAGGTGAGTACAGTACTGAGGAGATGATGTAGATGAGGACAGTACTGAGGAGATGATGTAGGTGATGAGGACAGTACTGAGGAGATGAGTTAGGTGAAGACAGTACTGAGGAGATGATGTAGATGAGGACAGTACTGAGGAGATGATGTAGATGAGGACAGTACTGAGGAGATGATGTAGTTGAGGACAGTCCTGAGGAGATGATGTAGATGAGGACAGTACTGAGGAGATGATGTAGGTGAGGACAGAACTGAGAAGATGAAGTAGGTGAGGACAGTACTGAGGAGATCATGTAGGTGAGGACAGTACTGAGGAGATGATGTAGGTGAGGAGATTACTGATGAGATCCTGTAGGTGAGGACAGTACTGAGGAGATGATGTAGGTGAGGACAGTACTGAGGAGATGATGTAGGTGAGGAGAGTACTGAAGAGATGATGTAGGTGAGGACAGTACTAAGGAGATTATGTAGAAGAGGACAGTACTGAGGAGATGATGTAGGTGAAGACAGCATTGAGGAGATGATGTAGATGTGGAAAGTACTGAGGAGATGATGTGAGTACAGTACTGAGGAGATGATGTAGATGAGGACAGTACTGAGATGATGTGATTACAGTACTGAGGAGATGATGTGGGTGAGGACAGTACTGAGGAGATGATGTAGATGAGGACAGTACTGAGGAGATGAGGTAGATGAGGACAATACTGAGGAGATGATGTAGGTTAGGACAGTACTGAGGAGATGATGTAGGTGAGGACAGTACTGAGGAGATGATGTAGATGAGGACAGTACTGAGGAGATCATGTAGGTAAGGACAGTACTGAGGAGATGATGTAGATGAGGACAGTACTTTGGAGATGATGCAGGCGAGGACAGTACTAAAGAGATGATGTAGATGAGGACAGTACTGAGGAGATGATGTAGATGAGGACAGTACTGAGGAGATGATGTAGGTGAGGACAGTACAGAGGAGATGACGTAGATGAGTACAGTACAGAGGAGATGATGTAGATGAGGACAGTACTGAGGAGATGATGTAGGTGAGGACAGTACTGAGGAGATCATATAGGTGAGGACAGTACTGAGAAGATGATGTAGATGAGGACAGTACTGAGGAGATGATGTAGATGAGGACAGTACTGAGGAGATGATGTGGGTGAGGACAGTACTGAGGAGATCATGTAGGGGAGGACAGTACTGAGGAGATGATGTAGGTGAGGACAGTACTGAGGAGATGATATAGGTGAGGACAGTACTGAGGAGATAATGTAGGTGAGGACAGTACTGAGGAGATGATGTAGGTGAGGACAGTACTGAGGAGATGATGTTGATGAGGACAGTACTGAGGAGATGATGTAGATGAGGACAGTACTGAGGAGATGATGTAGATGAGGACAGTACTGAGGAGATGATGTAGATGAGGACAGTACTGAGGAGATGATGTAGATGAGGACAGTACTGAAGAGATTATGTAGACGAGGACAGCACTGAGGAGATGAGGTAGATGAGGACAGTACTGAGGAGATGATGTAGGTGAGGACAGTACTGAGGAGATGATGTAGATGAGGACAGTACTGAGGAGATGATGTAGGTGAGGACAGTACTGAGGAGATTATGTAGATCAGGACAGTACTGAGGAGATGATGTAGGTGAGGACAGTACTGAGGAGATGATGTAAATGAGGATAGTACTGAGGAGATGATGTAGGTGAGGACAGTACTGAGGAGATGATGTAGATGAGGACAGTACTGAGGAGATGATGTAGGTGAGTACAGTACTGAGGAGATGATGTAGGTGAGGACAGTACTGAGGAGATGATGTAGATGAGGACAGTACTGAGAAGATGATGTAGGTGATGAGGACAGTACTGAGGAGATGATGTAGATGAAGACAGTACTGAGGAGATGATGTAGATGAGGACAGTACTGAGGAGATGATGTAGGTGAGGACAGAACTGAGGAGATGAAGTAGGTGAGGACAGTACTGAGGAGATCATGTAGGTGAGGACAGTACTGAGGAGATGATGTAGGTGAGGAGATTACTGATGAGATCCTGTAGGTGAGGACAGTACTGAGGAGATGATGTAGGTGAGGACAGTACTGAAGAGATGATGTAGGTGAGGACAGCATTGAGGAGATGATGTAGATGTGGAAAGTACTGAGGAGATGATGTAGGTGAGGACAGTACTGAGGAGATGATGTAGATGAGGACAGTACTGAGGAGATGATGTAGATGTGGAAAGTACTGAGGTGATGATGTGAGTACAGTACTGAGGAGATGATGTAGATGAGGACAGTACTGAGGAGATGATATAGGTGAGTACAGTACTGAAGAGATGATGTAGGTGAGTACAGTACTGAGGAGATGATGTAGATGAGGACAGTACTGAGGAGATGATGTAGATGAGGACAGTACTGAGGAGATGATGTAGATGTGGACAGTACTGAGGAGATGATGTAGGTGAGGACAGCCCTGAGGAGGGGAGGTAGATGAGGACAGTACTGAGGAGATGATGTAGGTGGTGAAGACAGTACTGAGGAGATGATGTAGGGGAGGACAGTACTGAGGAGATGATGTAGGTGAGTACAGTACTGAGGAGATGATGTAGATGAGGACAGTACTGAGGAGATGATGTAGATGAGGACAGCACTGAGGAGATGATGTAGATGAGGACAGCACTGAGGAGATGAGGTAGATGAGGACAGTACTGAGGAGATGATGTAGGTGAGGACAGCCCTGAGGAGAGGAGGTAGATGAGGACAGTACTGAGGAGATGATGTAGGTGGTGAAGACAGTACTGAGGAGATGATGTAGGGGAGGACAGTACTGAGGAGATGATGTAGGTGAGGACATTACTGAGGAGATGATGTAGATGAGGACAGTACTGAGGAGATCATGTAGGTGAGGACAGTACTGAGAAGATGATGTAGATGAGGACAGTACTGAGGAGATGATGTAGGGGAGGACAGTACTGAGGAGATGATGTAGGTGAGGACAGTAGTGAGGAGATGATGTAGATGAGGACAGTACTGTGGAGATTAAGTAGATGAGGACAGTACTGAGGAGATGATGTAGATGAGGACAGTACTGAGGAGATGATGTAGATGAGGACAGTACTGAGGAGATGATATAGTTGAGGACAGTACTGAGGAGATGATGTAGGTGAGTACAGTACTGAGGAGATGATGTAGATGAGGACAGTACTGAGGAGATGATGTAGGTGATGAGGACAGTACTGAGGAGATGAGTTAGGTGAAGACAGTACTGAGGAGATGATGTAGATGAGGACAGTACTGAGGAGATGATGTAGATGAGGACAGTACTGAGGAGATGATGTAGTTGAGGACAGTCCTGAGGAGATGATGTAGATGAGGACAGTACTGAGGAGATGATGTAGATGAGGACAGTACTGAAGAGAGGATGTAGTTGAGTAGAGTACTGAAGAGATGATGTAGGTGAGGACAGTACTAAGGAGATTATGTAGAAGAGGACAGTACTGAGGAGATGATGTAGGTGAAGACAGCACTGAGGAGATGATGTAGATGTGGAAAGTACTGAGGAGATGATGTGAGTACAGTACTGAGGAGATGATGTAGATGAGGACAGTACTGAGGAGATGATGTAGGGGAGGACAGTACTGAGGAGATGATGTAGATGTGGAAAGTACTGAGGAGATGATGTGAGTACAGTACTGAGGAGATGATGTAGATGAGGACAGTACTGAGGAGATGATGTAGGTGAGGACAGTACCTAGGAGATGATGTAAATGAGGACAGTACTGAGGAGATGATGTAGGTACGGACAGTACTGAGGAGATGATGTAGATGAGGACAGTACTGAGGAGATGATGTAGGTGAAGACAGTACTGAGGAGATGATGTAGGTGAGGACAGTACCTAGGAGATGATGTAAATGAGGACAGTACTGAGGAGATGATGTAGGTACGGACAGTACTGAGGAGATGATGTAGGTGATGAGGACAGTACTTAGGTGATTATGTAGGTGAGGACAGTACTGAGGAGATGATGTAGGAGAGGACAGTACTGAGGAGATTATGTAGATTAGGACAGTACTGAGGAGATGATGTAGAAGAGGACAGTACTGAGGAGATGATGTAGATGAGGACAGTACTGAGGAGATAATGTAGATGAGGACAGTACTGAGGAGATTATGTAGATGAGGACAGTACTGAGGAGATGATGTAGGTGAGAACAGTACTGAGGAGATGATGTAGATGAGGACAGTACTGAGGAGATGATGTAGGTGAGGACAGTTCTGAGGAGATGATGTAGGTGAGGACAGTACTGAGGAGATGATGTAGGTGAGGACAGTACTGAGGAGATTATGTAGATCAGGACAGTACTGAGGAGATGATGTAGGTGAGGACAGTACTGAGGAGATGATGTAAATGAGGATAGTACTGAGGAGATGATGTAGGTGAGGACAGTACTGAGGAGATGATGTAGATGAGGACAGTACTGAGGAGATGATGTAGATGAGGACAGTACTGAGGAGATGATGTAGGTGAGGACAGTACTGAAGAGATGATGTAGGTGAGGACAGTACTAAGGAGATTATGTAGAAGAGGACAGTACTGAGGAGATGATGTAGGTGAAGACAGCATTGAGGAGATGATGTAGATGTGGAAAGTACTGAGGAGATGATGTGAGGACAGTACTGAGGAGATGATGTAGATGAGGACAGTACTGAGGAGATGATGTAGATGTGGAAAGTACTGAGGAGATGATGTGAGTACAGTACTGAGGAGATGATGTAGATGAGGACAGTACTGAGGAGATGATATAGGTGAGTACAGTACTGAAGAGATGATGTAGGTGAGTACAGCACTGAGGAGATGATGTAGATGAGGACAGTACTGAGGAGATGATGTAGATGAGGACAGTACTGAGGAGATGATGTAGATGTGGACAGTACTGAGGAGATGATGTAGGTGAGGACAGCCCTGAGGAGGGGAGGTAGATGAGGACAGTACTGAGGAGATGATGTAGGTGGTGAAGACAGTACTGAGGAGATGATGTAGGGGAGGACAGTACTGAGGAGATGATGTTGGTGAGTACAGTACTGAGGAGATGATGTAGATGAGGACAGTACTGAGGAGATGATGTAGATGAGGACAGCACTGAGGAGATGATGTAGATGAGGACAGCACTGAGGAGATGAGGTAGATGAGGACAGTACTGAGGAGATGATGTAGGTGAGGACAGCCCTGAGGAGAGGAGGTAGATGAGGACAGTACTGAGGAGATGATGTAGGTGGTGAAGACAGTACTGAGGAGATGATGTAGGGGAGGACAGTACTGAGGAGATGATGTAGGTGAGGACAGTACTGAGGAGATGATGTAGATGAGGACAGTACTGAGGAGATCATGTAGGTGAGGACAGTACTGAGAAGATGATGTAGATGAGGACAGTACTGAGGAGATGATGTAGGGGAGGACAGTACTGAGGAGATGATGTAGGTGAGGACAGTAGTGAGGAGATGATGTAGATGAGGACAGTACTGTGGAGATTAAGTAGATGAGGACAGTACTGAGGAGATGATGTAGGTGAGTACAGTACTGAGGAGATGATGTAGATGAGGACAGTACTGAGGAGATGATGTAGGTGATGAGGACAGTACTGAGGAGATGAGTTAGGTGAAGACAGTACTGAGGAGATGATGTAGATGAGGACAGTACTGAGGAGATGATGTAGATGAGGACAGTACTGAGGAGATGATGTAGTTGAGGACAGTCCTGAGGAGATGATGTAGATGAGGACAGTACTGAGGAGATGATGTAGATGAGGACAGTACTGAGGAGAGGATGTAGGTGAGGACAGTACTGAAGAGATGATGTAGGTGAGGACAGTACTAAGGAGATTATGTAGAAGAGGACAGTACTGAGGAGATGATGTAGGTGAAGACAGCACTGAGGAGATGATGTAGATGTGGAAAGTACTGAGGAGATGATGTGAGTACAGTACTGAGGAGATGATGTAGATGAGGACAGTACTGAGGAGATGATGTAGATGAGGACAGTACTGAGGAGATGATGTAGATGTGGAAAGTACTGAGGAGATGATGTGAGTACAGTACTGAGGAGATGATGTAGATGAGGACAGTACTGAGGAGATGATGTAGGTGAGGACAGTACCTATGAGATGATGTAAATGAGGACAGTACTGAGGAGATGATGTAGGTACGGACAGTACTGAGGAGATGATGTAGATGAGGACAGTACTGAGGAGATGATGTAGGTGAAGACAGTACTGAGGAGATGATGTAGGTGAGGACAGTACTGAGGAGATGATGTAAATGAGGACAGTACTGAGGAGATGATGTAGGTACGGACAGTACTGAGGAGATGATGTAGATGAGGACAGTACTGAAGAGATAATGTAGATGAGGACAGTACTGAGGAGATTATGTAGATGAGGACAGTACTGAGGAGAGGATGTAGGTGAGGACAGTACTGAGGAGATGATGTAGATGAGGACAGTACTGAGGAGATGATGTAGGTGAGGACAGTACTGAGGAGATGATGTAGGTGAGGACAGTACTGAGGAGATGATGTAGGTGAGGACAGTACTGAGGAGATTATGTAGATCAGGACAGTACTGAGGAGATGATGTAGGTGAGGACAGTACTGAGGAGATGAAGTAGGTGAGGACAGTACTGAGGAGATCATGTAGGTGAGGACAGTACTGAGGAGATGATGTAGGTGAGGAGATTACTGATGAGATCCTGTAGGTGAGGACAGTACTGAGGAGATGATGTGAGTACAGTACTGAGGAGATGATGTAGGTGAGGACAGTACTGAAGAGATGATGTAGGTGAGGACAGTACTAAGGAGATTATGTAGAAGAGGACAGTACTGAGGAGATGATGTAGATGTGGAAAGTACTGAGGAGATGATGTGAGTACAGTACTGAGGAGATGATGTAGATGAGGACAGTACTGAGGAGATGATGTAGATGTGGAAAGTACTGAGGAGATGATGTGAGTACAGTACTGAGGAGATGATGTAGATGAGGACAGTACTGAGGAGATGATATAGGTGAGTACAGTACTGAAGAGATGATGTAGGTGAGTACAGTACTGAGGAGATGATGTAGATGAGGACAGTACTGAGGAGATGATGTAGATGAGGACAGTACTGAGGAGATGATGTAGATGTGGACAGTACTGAGGAGATGATGTAGGTGAGGACAGCCCTGAGGAGGGGAGGTAGATGAGGACAGTACTGAGGAGATGATGTAGGTGGTGAAGACAGTACTGAGGAGATGATGTAGGGGAGGACAGTACTGAGGAGATGATGTAGGTGAGTACAGTACTGAGGAGATGATGTAGATGAGGACAGTACTGAGGAGATGATGTAGATGAGGACAGCACTGAGGAGATGATGTAGATGAGGACAGCACTGAGGAGATGTGGTAGATGAGGACAGTACTGAGGAGATGATGTAGGTGAGGACAGCCCTGAGGAGAGGAGTTAGATGAGGACAGTACTGAGGAGATGATGTAGGTGGTGAAGACAGTACTGGGGAGATGATGTAGGGGAGGACAGTACTGAGATGATGATGTAGGTGAGGACAGTACTGAGGAGATGATGTAGATGAGGACAGTACTGAGGAGATCATGTAGGTGAGGACAGTACTGAGAAGATGATGTAGATGAGGACAGTACTGAGGAGATGATGTAGGGGAGGACAGTACTGAGGAGATGATGTAGATGAGGACAGTACTGAGGAGATGATGTAGATGAGGACAGTACTGAGGAGATGATGTAGGGGAGGACAGTACTGAGGAGATGATGTAGATGAGGACAGTACTGAGGAGATGATGTAGGTGAGGACAGTACTGATGAGATGATGTAGGGGAGGACAGTACTGAGGAGATCATGTAGGTTAGGACAGTACTGAGGACATGATGTAGATGAGAACAGTACTGAGGAGATGAAGCAGGTGAGGACAGTACTGAGGAGATGATGTAGATGAGGAAAGTACTGAGGAGATGATGTAGATGAGGACAGTACTGAGGAGATGATGTAGGTGAGGACAGTACTGAGGAGATGATGTAGGTGAAGACAGTACTGAGGAGATGATGTAGATGAGGACAGTACTGAGGAGATGATGTAGATGAGGACAGTACTGAGGAGATGATGTAGATGAGGAAAGTATTGAGGAGATGATGTAGATGAGGACAGTACTGAGGAGATGATGTAGATGAGGACAGTACTGAGGAGATGATGTAGGTGAAGACAGTACTGAGGAGATGATGAAGGTGATGACAGTACTGAGGAGATGATGTAGATGAGGACAGTACTGAGGAGATGATGTAGATGAGGACAGTACTGAGGAGATGATGTAGGTGAGGACAGTACTGAGGAGATTATGTAGATGAGGACAATACTGAGGAGATGATGTAGATGAGGACAGTACTGAGGAGATGATGTAGGGGAGGACAGTACTGAGGAGATGATGTAGATGAGGACAGTACTGAGGAGATGATGTAGGTGAGGACAGTACTGATGAGATGATGTAGGTACGGACAGTACTGAGGAGATGATGTTGGTGAGGACAGAACTGAGGAGATGATGTAGATGAGGACAGTACTGAGGAGATGATGTAGGTAGGGACAGTACTGAGGAGATGATGTAGGTGAGGACAGTACTGAGGAGATTATGTAGATCAGGACAGTACTTAGGAGATGATGTAGTTGAGGACAGTACTGAGGAGATTATGTAGGTGATGAGGACAGTACTGAGGAGATGATGTAGGTGAGGACAGTACTGAGGAGATGATGTAGGTGAGGACAGTACTGAGGAGATGATGTAGGTGAGGACAGTAATGAGGAGATCATGTAGGTGAGAACAATACTGAGGAAATGATGTAGGTGAGGACAGTACTGAGGAGATCATGTAGGTGAGGACAGTACTGAGATGATGTGATTACAGTACTGAGGAGATGATGTAGGTGAGGACAGTACTGAGGAGATGATGTAGATGAGGACAGTACTGAGGAGATGAGGTAGATGAGGACAATACTGAGGAGATGATGTAGGTTAGGACAGTACTGAGGAGATGATGTAGGTGAGGACAGTACTGAGGAGATGATGTAGATGAGGACAGTACTGAGGAGATCATGTAGGTAAGGACAGTACTGAGGAGATGATGTAGATAAGGACAGTACTTTGGAGATGATGCAGGCGAGGACAGTACTAAAGAGATGATGTAGATGAGGACAGTACTGAGGAGATGATGTAGATGAGGACAGTACTGAGGAGATGATGTAGGTGAGGACAGTACTTAGGAGATGACGTAGATGAGTACAGTACAGAGGAGATGATGTAGATGAGGACAGTACTGAGGAGATGATGTAGGTGAGGACAGTACTGAGGAGATCATATAGGTGAGGACAGTACTGAGAAGATGATGTAGATGAGGACAGTACTGAGGAGATGATTTAGATGAGGACAGTACTGAGGAGATGATGTGGGTGAGGACAGTACTGAGGAGATGATGTAGGTGAGGACAGTACTGAGGAGATGATGTTGATGAGGACAGTACTGAGGAGATTATGTAGACGAGGACAGCACTGAGGAGATGAGGTAGATGAGGACAGTACTGAGGAGATGATGTAGGTGAGGACAGCCCTGAGGAGAGGAGGTAGATGAGTACAGTACAGAGGAGATGATGTAGGTGAGTATAGTACTGAGGAGATGATGTAGATGAGGACAGTACTGAGGGGATGATGTAGATGAGGACAGTACTGAGGAGATGATGTAGATGATGAGGACAGTACTTAGGTGATTATGTAGGTGAGGACAGTACTGAGGAGATGATGTAGGAGAGGACAGTACTGAGGAGATTATGTAGATCAGGACAGTACTGAGGAGATGATGTAGAAGAGGACAGTACTGAGGAGATGATGTAGATGAGGACAGTACTGAGGAGATAATGTAGATGAGGACAGTACTGAGGAGATTATGTAGATGAGGACAGTACTGAGGAGATGATGTAGGTGAGAACAGTACTGAGGAGATGATGTAGATGAGGACAGTACTGAGGAGATGATGTAGGTGAGGACAGTTCTGAGGAGATGATGTAGGTGAGGACAGTACTGAGGAGATGATGTAGGTGAGGACAGTACTGAGGAGATTATGTAGATCAGGACAGTACTGAGGAGATGATGTAGGTGAGGACAGTACTGAGGAGATGATGTAAATGAGGATAGTACTGAGGAGATGATGTAGGTGAGGACAGTACTGAGGAGATGATGTAGATGAGGACAGTACTGAGGAGATGATGTAGATGAGGACAGTACTGAGGAGATGATGTAGGTGAGGACAGTACTGAAGAGATGATGTAGGTGAGGACAGTACTAAGGAGATTATGTAGAAGAGGACAGTACTGAGGAGATGATGTAGGTGAAGACAGTATTGAGGAGATGATGTAGATGTGGAAAGTACTGAGGAGATGATGTGAGTACAGTACTGAGGAGATGATGTAGATGAGGACAGTACTGAGGAGATGATGTAGATGTGGAAAGTACTGAGGAGATGATGTGAGTACAGTACTGAGGAGATGATGTAGATGAGGACAGTACTGAGGAGATGATATAGGTGAGTACAGTACTGAAGAGATGATGTAGGTGAGTACAGCACTGAGGAGATGATGTAGATGAGGACAGTACTGAGGAGATGATGTAGATGAGGACAGTACTGAGGAGATGATGTAGATGTGGACAGTACTGAGGAGATGATGTAGGTGAGGACAGCCCTGAGGAGGGGAGGTAGATGAGGACAGTACTGAGGAGATGATGTAGGTGGTGAAGACAGTACTGAGGAGATGATGTAGGGGAGGACAGTACTGAGGAGATGATGTTGGTGAGTACAGTACTGAGGAGATGATGTAGATGAGGACAGTACTGAGGAGATGATGTAGATGAGGACAGCACTGAGGAGATGATGTAGATGAGGACAGCACTGAGGAGATGAGGTAGATGAGGACAGTACTGAGGAGATGATGTAGGTGAGGACAGCCCTGAGGAGAGGAGGTAGATGAGGACAGTACTGAGGAGATGATGTAGGTGGTGAAGACAGTACTGAGGAGATGATGTAGGGGAGGACAGTACTGAGGAGATGATGTAGGTGAGGACAGTACTGAGGAGATGATGTAGATGAGGACAGTACTGAGGAGATCATGTAGGTGAGGACAGTACTGAGAAGATGATGTAGATGAGGACAGTACTGAGGAGATGATGTAGGGGAGGACAGTACTGAGGAGATGATGTAGGTGAGGACAGTAGTGAGGAGATGATGTAGATGAGGACAGTACTGTGGAGATTAAGTAGATGAGGACAGTACTGAGGAGATGATGTAGGTGAGTACAGTACTGAGGAGATGATGTAGATGAGGACAGTACTGAGGAGATGATGTAGGTGATGAGGACAGTACTGAGGAGATGAGTTAGGTGAAGACAGTACTGAGGAGATGATGTAGATGAGGACAGTACTGAGGAGATGATGTAGATGAGGACAGTACTGAGGAGATGATGTAGTTGAGGACAGTCCTGAGGAGATGATGTAGATGAGGACAGTACTGAGGAGATGATGTAGATGAGGACAGTACTGAGGAGAGGATGTAGGTGAGGACAGTACTGAAGAGATGATGTAGGTGAGGACAGTACTAAGGAGATTATGTAGAAGAGGACAGTACTGAGGAGATGATGTAGGTGAAGACAGCACTGAGGAGATGATGTAGATGTGGAAAGTACTGAGGAGATGATGTGAGTACAGTACTGAGGAGATGATGTAGATGAGGACAGTACTGAGGAGATGATGTAGATGAGGACAGTACTGAGGAGATGATGTAGATGTGGAAAGTACTGAGGAGATGATGTGAGTACAGTACTGAGGAGATGATGTAGATGAGGACAGTACTGAGGAGATGATGTAGGTGAGGACAGTACCTATGAGATGATGTAAATGAGGACAGTACTGAGGAGATGATGTAGGTACGGACAGTACTGAGGAGATGATGTAGATGAGGACAGTACTGAGGAGATGATGTAGGTGAAGACAGTACTGAGGAGATGATGTAGGTGAGGACAGTACCTAGGAGATGATGTAAATGAGGACAGTACTGAGGAGATGATGTAGGTACGGACAGTACTGAGGAGATGATGTAGATGAGGACAGTACTGAAGAGATAATGTAGATGAGGACAGTACTGAGGAGATTATGTAGATGAGGACAGTACTGAGGAGAGGATGTAGGTGAGGACAGTACTGAGGAGATGATGTAGATGAGGACAGTACTGAGGAGATGATGTAGGTGAGGACAGTACTGAGGAGATGATGTAGGTGAGGACAGTACTGAGGAGATGATGTAGGTGAGGACAGTACTGAGGAGATTATGTAGATCAGGACAGTACTGAGGAGATGATGTAGGTGAGGACAGTACTGAGGAGATGAAGTAGGTGAGGACAGTACTGAGGAGATCATGTAGGTGAGGACAGTACTGAGGAGATGATGTAGGTGAGGAGATTACTGATGAGATCCTGTAGGTGAGGACAGTACTGAGGAGATGATGTGAGTACAGTACTGAGGAGATGATGTAGGTGAGGACAGTACTGAAGAGATGATGTAGGTGAGGACAGTACTAAGGAGATTATGTAGAAGAGGACAGTACTGAGGAGATGATGTAGATGTGGAAAGTACTGAGGAGATGATGTGAGTACAGTACTGAGGAGATGATGTAGATGAGGACAGTACTGAGGAGATGATGTAGATGTGGAAAGTACTGAGGAGATGATGTGAGTACAGTACTGAGGAGATGATGTAGATGAGGACAGTACTGAGGAGATGATATAGGTGAGTACAGTACTGAAGAGATGATGTAGGTGAGTACAGTACTGAGGAGATGATGTAGATGAGGACAGTACTGAGGAGATGATGTAGATGAGGACAGTACTGAGGAGATGATGTAGATGTGGACAGTACTGAGGAGATGATGTAGGTGAGGACAGCCCTGAGGAGGGGAGGTAGATGAGGACAGTACTGAGGAGATGATGTAGGTGGTGAAGACAGTACTGAGGAGATGATGTAGGGGAGGACAGTACTGAGGAGATGATGTAGGTGAGTACAGTACTGAGGAGATGATGTAGATGAGGACAGTACTGAGGAGATGATGTAGATGAGGACAGCACTGAGGAGATGATGTAGATGAGGACAGCACTGAGGAGATGTGGTAGATGAGGACAGTACTGAGGAGATGATGTAGGTGAGGACAGCCCTGAGGAGAGGAGTTAGATGAGGACAGTACTGAGGAGATGATGTAGGTGGTGAAGACAGTACTGGGGAGATGATGTAGGGGAGGACAGTACTGAGATGATGATGTAGGTGAGGACAGTACTGAGGAGATGATGTAGATGAGGACAGTACTGAGGAGATCATGTAGGTGAGGACAGTACTGAGAAGATGATGTAGATGAGGACAGTACTGAGGAGATGATGTAGGGGAGGACAGTACTGAGGAGATGATGTAGATGAGGACAGTACTGAGGAGATGATGTAGATGAGGACAGTACTGAGGAGATGATGTAGGGGAGGACAGTACTGAGGAGATGATGTAGATGAGGACAGTACTGAGGAGATGATGTAGGTGAGGACAGTACTGATGAGATGATGTAGGGGAGGACAGTACTGAGGAGATCATGTAGGTTAGGACAGTACTGAGGACATGATGTAGATGAGAACAGTACTGAGGAGATGAAGCAGGTGAGGACAGTACTGAGGAGATGATGTAGATGAGGAAAGTACTGAGGAGATGATGTAGATGAGGACAGTACTGAGGAGATGATGTAGGTGAGGACAGTACTGAGGAGATGATGTAGGTGAAGACAGTACTGAGGAGATGATGTAGATGAGGACAGTACTGAGGAGATGATGTAGATGAGGACAGTACTGAGGAGATGATGTAGATGAGGAAAGTATTGAGGAGATGATGTAGATGAGGACAGTACTGAGGAGATGATGTAGATGAGGACAGTACTGAGGAGATGATGTAGGTGAAGACAGTACTGAGGAGATGATGAAGGTGATGACAGTACTGAGGAGATGATGTAGATGAGGACAGTACTGAGGAGATGATGTAGGTGAGGACAGTACTGAGGAGATTATGTAGATGAGGACAATACTGAGGAGATGATGTAGATGAGGACAGTACTGAGGAGATGATGTAGGGGAGGACAGTACTGAGGAGATGATGTAGATGAGGACAGTACTGAGGAGATGATGTAGGTGAGGACAGTACTGATGAGATGATGTAGGTACGGACAGTACTGAGGAGATGATGTTGGTGAGGACAGAACTGAGGAGATGATGTAGATGAGGACAGTACTGAGGAGATGATGTAGGTAGGGACAGTACTGAGGAGATGATGTAGGTGAGGACAGTACTGAGGAGATTATGTAGATCAGGACAGTACTTAGGAGATGATGTAGTTGAGGACAGTACTGAGGAGATTATGTAGGTGATGAGGACAGTACTGAGGAGATGATGTAGGTGAGGACAGTACTGAGGAGATGATGTAGGTGAGGACAGTACTGAGGAGATGATGTAGGTGAGGACAGTAATGAGGAGATCATGTAGGTGAGAACAATACTGAGGAAATGATGTAGGTGAGGACAGTACTGAGGAGATCATGTAGGTGAGGACAGTACTGAGATGATGTGATTACAGTACTGAGGAGATGATGTAGGTGAGGACAGTACTGAGGAGATGATGTAGATGAGGACAGTACTGAGGAGATGAGGTAGATGAGGACAATACTGAGGAGATGATGTAGGTTAGGACAGTACTGAGGAGATGATGTAGGTGAGGACAGTACTGAGGAGATGATGTAGATGAGGACAGTACTGAGGAGATCATGTAGGTAAGGACAGTACTGAGGAGATGATGTAGATAAGGACAGTACTTTGGAGATGATGCAGGCGAGGACAGTACTAAAGAGATGATGTAGATGAGGACAGTACTGAGGAGATGATGTAGATGAGGACAGTACTGAGGAGATGATGTAGGTGAGGACAGTACTTAGGAGATGACGTAGATGAGTACAGTACAGAGGAGATGATGTAGATGAGGACAGTACTGAGGAGATGATGTAGGTGAGGACAGTACTGAGGAGATCATATAGGTGAGGACAGTACTGAGAAGATGATGTAGATGAGGACAGTACTGAGGAGATGATTTAGATGAGGACAGTACTGAGGAGATGATGTGGGTGAGGACAGTACTGAGGAGATGATGTAGGTGAGGACAGTACTGAGGAGATGATGTTGATGAGGACAGTACTGAGGAGATTATGTAGACGAGGACAGCACTGAGGAGATGAGGTAGATGAGGACAGTACTGAGGAGATGATGTAGGTGAGGACAGCCCTGAGGAGAGGAGGTAGATGAGTACAGTACAGAGGAGATGATGTAGGTGAGTATAGTACTGAGGAGATGATGTAGATGAGGACAGTACTGAGGGGATGATGTAGATGAGGACAGTACTGAGGAGATGATGTAGATGATGAGGACAGTACTGAGGAGATGATGTAGATGAGGACAGTACTGAGGAGATGATGTAGGTGAAGACAGTACTGAGGAGATGATGTAGGTGAGGACAGTACTGAGGAGATGATATAGGTGAGGACAGTACTGAGGAGATAATGTAGGTGAGGACAGTACTGAGGAGATGATGTAGGTGAGGACAGTACTGAGGAGATGATGTTGATGAGGACAGTACTGAGGAGATTATGTAGACGAGGACAGCACTGAGGAGATGAGGTAGATGAGGACAGTACTGAGGAGATGATGTAGGTGAGGACAGCCCTGAGGAGAGGAGGTAGATGAGGACAGTACTGAGGAGATGATATAGGTGGTGAGGACAGTACTGAGGAGATGATGTAGGGGAGGACAGTACTGAGGAGATGATGTAGGTGAGGACAGTACTGAGGAGATGATGTAGATGAGGATAGTACTGAGGAGATCATGTAGGTGAGGACAGTACTGAGAAGATGATGTAGATGAGGACAGTACTGAGGAGATGATGTAGGGGAGGACAGTACTGAGGAGATGATGTAGATGAGGACAGTACTGAGGAGATGATGTAGATGAGGACAGTACTGAGGAGATTATGTAGGTGAGGACAGTACTGATGAGATGATGTAGGTGAGGACAGTACTGAGGAGATGATGTAGGGGAGGACAGTACTGAGGAGATGATGTAGGTGAGAACAGTACTGAGGAGATGAAGCAGGTGAGGACAGTACTGAGGAGATGATGTAGATGAGGAAAGTACTGAGGAGATGATGTAGATGAGGACAGTACTGAGGAGATGATGTAGGTGAGGACAGTACTGAGGAGATGATGTAGGTGAAGACAGTACTGAGGAGATGATGTAGATGAGGACAGTACTGAGGAGATGATGTAGATGAGGACAGTACTGAGGAGATGATGTAGATGAGGAAAGTATTGAGGAGATGATGTAGATGAGGACAGTACTGAGGAGATGATGTAGATGAGGACAGTACTGAGGAGATGATGTAGGTGAAGACAGTACTGAGGAGATGATGAAGGTGATGACAGTACTGAGGAGATGATGTAGATGAGGACAGTACTGAGGAGATGATGTAGATGAGGACAGTACTGAGGAGATGATGTAGGTGAGGACAGTACTGAGGAGATTATGTAGATGAGGACAATACTGAGGAGATGATGTAGATGAGGACAGTACTGAGGAGATGATGTAGGGGAGGACAGTACTGAGGAGATGATGTAGATGAGGACAGTACTGAGGAGATGATGTAGGTGAGGACAGTACTGATGAGATGATGTAGGTACGGACAGTACTGAGGAGATGATATTGGTGAGGACAGAACTGAGGAGATGATGTAGATGAGGACAGTACTGAGGAGATGATGTAGGTAGGGACAGTACTGAGGAGATGATGTAGGTGAGGACAGTACTGAGGAGATTATGTAGATCAGGACAGTACTTAGGAGATGATGTAGTTGAGGACAGTACTGAGGAGATTATGTAGGTGATGAGGACAGTACTGAGGAGATGATGTAGGTGAGGACAGTACTGAGGAGATGATGTAGGTGAGGACAGTACTGAGGAGATGATGTAGGTGAGGACAGTAATGAGGAGATCATGTAGGTGAGAACAATACTGAGGAAATGATGTAGGTGAGGACAGTACTGAGGAGATCATGTAGGTGAGGACAGTACTGAGATGATGTGATTACAGTACTGAGGAGATGATGTAGGTGAGGACAGTACTGAGGAGATGATGTAGATGAGGACAGTACTGAGGAGATGAGGTAGATGAGGACAATACTGAGGAGATGATGTAGGTTAGGACAGTACTGAGGAGATGATGTAGGTGAGGACAGTACTGAGGAGATGATGTAGATGAGGACAGTACTGAGGAGATCATGTAGGTAAGGACAGTACTGAGGAGATGATGTAGATAAGGACAGTACTTTGGAGATGATGCAGGCGAGGACAGTACTAAAGAGATGATGTAGATGAGGACAGTACTGAGGAGATGATGTAGATGAGGACAGTACTGAGGAGATGATGTAGGTGAGGACAGTACTTAGGAGATGACGTAGATGAGTACAGTACAGAGGAGATGATGTAGATGAGGACAGTACTGAGGAGATGATGTAGGTGAGGACAGTACTGAGGAGATCATATAGGTGAGGACAGTACTGAGAAGATGATGTAGATGAGGACAGTACTGAGGAGATGATGTAGATGAGGACAGTACTGAGGAGATGATGTGGGTGAGGACAGTACTGAGGAGATGATGTAGGTGAGTACAGTACTGAGGAGATGATGTAGATGAGGACAGTACTGAGGAGATGATGTAGATGAGGACAGCACTGAGGAGATGATGTAGATGAGGACAGCACTGAGGAGATGTGGTAGATGAGGACAGTACTGAGGAGATGATGTAGGTGAGGACAGCCCTGAGGAGAGGAGTTAGATGAGGACAGTACTGAGGAGATGATGTAGGTGGTGAAGACAGTACTGGGGAGATGATGTAGGGGAGGACAGTACTGAGATGATGATGTAGGTGAGGACAGTACTGAGGAGATGATGTAGATGAGGACAGTACTGAGGAGATCATGTAGGTGAGGACAGTACTGAGAAGATGATGTAGATGAGGACAGTACTGAGGAGATGATGTAGGGGAGGACAGTACTGAGGAGATGATGTAGATGAGGACAGTACTGAGGAGATGATGTAGATGAGGACAGTACTGAGGAGATGATGTAGGGGAGGACAGTACTGAGGAGATGATGTAGATGAGGACAGTACTGAGGAGATGATGTAGGTGAGGACAGTACTGATGAGATGATGTAGGGGAGGACAGTACTGAGGAGATCATGTAGGTTAGGACAGTACTGAGGACATGATGTAGATGAGAACAGTACTGAGGAGATGAAGCAGGTGAGGACAGTACTGAGGAGATGATGTAGATGAGGAAAGTACTGAGGAGATGATGTAGATGAGGACAGTACTGAGGAGATGATGTAGGTGAGGACAGTACTGAGGAGATGATGTAGGTGAAGACAGTACTGAGGAGATGATGTAGATGAGGACAGTACTGAGGAGATGATGTAGATGAGGACAGTACTGAGGAGATGATGTAGATGAGGAAAGTATTGAGGAGATGATGTAGATGAGGACAGTACTGAGGAGATGATGTAGATGAGGACAGTACTGAGGAGATGATGTAGGTGAAGACAGTACTGAGGAGATGATGAAGGTGATGACAGTACTGAGGAGATGATGTAGATGAGGACAGTACTGAGGAGATGATGTAGATGAGGACAGTACTGAGGAGATGATGTAGGTGAGGACAGTACTGAGGAGATTATGTAGATGAGGACAATACTGAGGAGATGATGTAGATGAGGACAGTACTGAGGAGATGATGTAGGGGAGGACAGTACTGAGGAGATGATGTAGATGAGGACAGTACTGAGGAGATGATGTAGGTGAGGACAGTACTGATGAGATGATGTAGGTACGGACAGTACTGAAGAGATGATGTTGGTGAGGACAGAACTGAGGAGATGATGTAGATGAGGACAGTACTGAGGAGATGATGTAGGTAGGGACAGTACTGAGGAGATGATGTAGGTGAGGACAGTACTGAGGAGATTATGTAGATCAGGACAGTACTTAGGAGATGATGTAGTTGAGGACAGTACTGAGGAGATTATGTAGGTGATGAGGACAGTACTGAGGAGATGATGTAGGTGAGGACAGTACTGAGGAGATGATGTAGGTGAGGACAGTACTGAGGAGATGATGTAGGTGAGGACAGTAATGAGGAGATCATGTAGGTGAGAACAATACTGAGGAAATGATGTAGGTGAGGACAGTACTGAGGAGATCATGTAGGTGAGGACAGTACTGAGATGATGTGATTACAGTACTGAGGAGATGATGTAGGTGAGGACAGTACTGAGCAGATGATGTAGATGAGGACAGTACTGAGGAGATGAGGTAGATGAGGACAATACTGAGGAGATGATGTAGGTTAGGACAGTACTGAGGAGATGATGTAGGTGAGGACAGTACTGAGGAGATGATGTAGATGAGGACAGTACTGAGGAGATCATGTAGGTAAGGACAGTACTGAGGAGATGATGTAGATAAGGACAGTACTTTGGAGATGATGCAGGCGAGGACAGTACTAAAGAGATGATGTAGATGAGGACAGTACTGAGGAGATGATGTAGATGAGGACAGTACTGAGGAGATGATGTAGGTGAGGACAGTACTTAGGAGATGACGTAGATGAGTACAGTACAGAGGAGATGATGTAGATGAGGACAGTACTGAGGAGATGATGTAGGTGAGGACAGTACTGAGGAGATCATATAGGTGAGGACAGTACTGAGAAGATGATGTAGATGAGGACAGTACTGAGGAGATGATTTAGATGAGGACAGTACTGAGGAGATGATGTGGGTGAGGACAGTACTGAGGAGATGATGTAGGTGAGGACAGTACTGAGGAGATGATGTTGATGAGGACAGTACTGAGGAGATTATGTAGACGAGGACAGCACTGAGGAGATGAGGTAGATGAGGACAGTACTGAGGAGATGATGTAGGTGAGGACAGCCCTGAGGAGAGGAGGTAGATGAGTACAGTACAGAGGAGATGATGTAGGTGAGTATAGTACTGAGGAGATGATGTAGATGAGGACAGTACTGAGGGGATGATGTAGATGAGGACAGTACTGAGGAGATGATGTAGATGATGAGGACAGTACTTAGGTGATTATGTAGGTGAGGACAGTACTGAGGAGATGATGTAGGAGAGGACAGTACTGAGGAGATTATGTAGATCAGGACAGTACTGAGGAGATGATGTAGAAGAGGACAGTACTGAGGAGATGATGTAGATGAGGACAGTACTGAGGAGATAATGTAGATGAGGACAGTACTGAGGAGATTATGTAGATGAGGACAGTACTGAGGAGATGATGTAGGTGAGAACAGTACTGAGGAGATGATGTAGATGAGGACAGTACTGAGGAGATGATGTAGGTGAGGACAGTTCTGAGGAGATGATGTAGGTGAGGACAGTACTGAGGAGATGATGTAGGTGAGGACAGTACTGAGGAGATTATGTAGATCAGGACAGTACTGAGGAGATGATGTAGGTGAGGACAGTACTGAGGAGATGATGTAAATGAGGATAGTACTGAGGAGATGATGTAGGTGAGGACAGTACTGAGGAGATGATGTAGATGAGGACAGTACTGAGGAGATGATGTAGATGAGGACAGTACTGAGGAGATGATGTAGGTGAGGACAGTACTGAAGAGATGATGTAGGTGAGGACAGTACTAAGGAGATTATGTAGAAGAGGACAGTACTGAGGAGATGATGTAGGTGAAGACAGTATTGAGGAGATGATGTAGATGTGGAAAGTACTGAGGAGATGATGTGAGTACAGTACTGAGGAGATGATGTAGATGAGGACAGTACTGAGGAGATGATGTAGATGTGGAAAGTACTGAGGAGATGATGTGAGTACAGTACTGAGGAGATGATGTAGATGAGGACAGTACTGAGGAGATGATATAGGTGAGTACAGTACTGAAGAGATGATGTAGGTGAGTACAGCACTGAGGAGATGATGTAGATGAGGACAGTACTGAGGAGATGATGTAGATGAGGACAGTACTGAGGAGATGATGTAGATGTGGACAGTACTGAGGAGATGATGTAGGTGAGGACAGCCCTGAGGAGGGGAGGTAGATGAGGACAGTACTGAGGAGATGATGTAGGTGGTGAAGACAGTACTGAGGAGATGATGTAGGGGAGGACAGTACTGAGGAGATGATGTTGGTGAGTACAGTACTGAGGAGATGATGTAGATGAGGACAGTACTGAGGAGATGATGTAGATGAGGACAGCACTGAGGAGATGATGTAGATGAGGACAGCACTGAGGAGATGAGGTAGATGAGGACAGTACTGAGGAGATGATGTAGGTGAGGACAGCCCTGAGGAGAGGAGGTAGATGAGGACAGTACTGAGGAGATGATGTAGGTGGTGAAGACAGTACTGAGGAGATGATGTAGGGGAGGACAGTACTGAGGAGATGATGTAGGTGAGGACAGTACTGAGGAGATGATGTAGATGAGGACAGTACTGAGGAGATCATGTAGGTGAGGACAGTACTGAGAAGATGATGTAGATGAGGACAGTACTGAGGAGATGATGTAGGGGAGGACAGTACTGAGGAGATGATGTAGGTGAGGACAGTAGTGAGGAGATGATGTAGATGAGGACAGTACTGTGGAGATTAAGTAGATGAGGACAGTACTGAGGAGATGATGTAGGTGAGTACAGTACTGAGGAGATGATGTAGATGAGGACAGTACTGAGGAGATGATGTAGGTGATGAGGACAGTACTGAGGAGATGAGTTAGGTGAAGACAGTACTGAGGAGATGATGTAGATGAGGACAGTACTGAGGAGATGATGTAGATGAGGACAGTACTGAGGAGATGATGTAGTTGAGGACAGTCCTGAGGAGATGATGTAGATGAGGACAGTACTGAGGAGATGATGTAGATGAGGACAGTACTGAGGAGAGGATGTAGGTGAGGACAGTACTGAAGAGATGATGTAGGTGAGGACAGTACTAAGGAGATTATGTAGAAGAGGACAGTACTGAGGAGATGATGTAGGTGAAGACAGCACTGAGGAGATGATGTAGATGTGGAAAGTACTGAGGAGATGATGTGAGTACAGTACTGAGGAGATGATGTAGATGAGGACAGTACTGAGGAGATGATGTAGATGAGGACAGTACTGAGGAGATGATGTAGATGTGGAAAGTACTGAGGAGATGATGTGAGTACAGTACTGAGGAGATGATGTAGATGAGGACAGTACTGAGGAGATGATGTAGGTGAGGACAGTACCTATGAGATGATGTAAATGAGGACAGTACTGAGGAGATGATGTAGGTACGGACAGTACTGAGGAGATGATGTAGATGAGGACAGTACTGAGGAGATGATGTAGGTGAAGACAGTACTGAGGAGATGATGTAGGTGAGGACAGTACCTAGGAGATGATGTAAATGAGGACAGTACTGAGGAGATGATGTAGGTACGGACAGTACTGAGGAGATGATGTAGATGAGGACAGTACTGAAGAGATAATGTAGATGAGGACAGTACTGAGGAGATTATGTAGATGAGGACAGTACTGAGGAGAGGATGTAGGTGAGGACAGTACTGAGGAGATGATGTAGATGAGGACAGTACTGAGGAGATGATGTAGGTGAGGACAGTACTGAGGAGATGATGTAGGTGAGGACAGTACTGAGGAGATGATGTAGGTGAGGACAGTACTGAGGAGATTATGTAGATCAGGACAGTACTGAGGAGATGATGTAGGTGAGGACAGTACTGAGGAGATGAAGTAGGTGAGGACAGTACTGAGGAGATCATGTAGGTGAGGACAGTACTGAGGAGATGATGTAGGTGAGGAGATTACTGATGAGATCCTGTAGGTGAGGACAGTACTGAGGAGATGATGTGAGTACAGTACTGAGGAGATGATGTAGGTGAGGACAGTACTGAAGAGATGATGTAGGTGAGGACAGTACTAAGGAGATTATGTAGAAGAGGACAGTACTGAGGAGATGATGTAGATGTGGAAAGTACTGAGGAGATGATGTGAGTACAGTACTGAGGAGATGATGTAGATGAGGACAGTACTGAGGAGATGATGTAGATGTGGAAAGTACTGAGGAGATGATGTGAGTACAGTACTGAGGAGATGATGTAGATGAGGACAGTACTGAGGAGATGATATAGGTGAGTACAGTACTGAAGAGATGATGTAGGTGAGTACAGTACTGAGGAGATGATGTAGATGAGGACAGTACTGAGGAGATGATGTAGATGAGGACAGTACTGAGGAGATGATGTAGATGTGGACAGTACTGAGGAGATGATGTAGGTGAGGACAGCCCTGAGGAGGGGAGGTAGATGAGGACAGTACTGAGGAGATGATGTAGGTGGTGAAGACAGTACTGAGGAGATGATGTAGGGGAGGACAGTACTGAGGAGATGATGTAGGTGAGTACAGTACTGAGGAGATGATGTAGATGAGGACAGTACTGAGGAGATGATGTAGATGAGGACAGCACTGAGGAGATGATGTAGATGAGGACAGCACTGAGGAGATGTGGTAGATGAGGACAGTACTGAGGAGATGATGTAGGTGAGGACAGCCCTGAGGAGAGGAGTTAGATGAGGACAGTACTGAGGAGATGATGTAGGTGGTGAAGACAGTACTGGGGAGATGATGTAGGGGAGGACAGTACTGAGATGATGATGTAGGTGAGGACAGTACTGAGGAGATGATGTAGATGAGGACAGTACTGAGGAGATCATGTAGGTGAGGACAGTACTGAGAAGATGATGTAGATGAGGACAGTACTGAGGAGATGATGTAGGGGAGGACAGTACTGAGGAGATGATGTAGATGAGGACAGTACTGAGGAGATGATGTAGATGAGGACAGTACTGAGGAGATGATGTAGGGGAGGACAGTACTGAGGAGATGATGTAGATGAGGACAGTACTGAGGAGATGATGTAGGTGAGGACATTACTGATGAGATGATGTAGGGGAGGACAGTACTGAGGAGATCATGTAGGTTAGGACAGTACTGAGGACATGATGTAGATGAGAACAGTACTGAGGAGATGAAGCAGGTGAGGACAGTACTGAGGAGATGATGTAGATGAGGAAAGTACTGAGGAGATGATGTAGATGAGGACAGTACTGAGGAGATGATGTAGGTGAGGACAGTACTGAGGAGATGATGTAGGTGAAGACAGTACTGAGGAGATGATGTAGATGAGGACAGTACTGAGGAGATGATGTAGATGAGGACAGTACTGAGGAGATGATGTAGATGAGGAAAGTATTGAGGAGATGATGTAGATGAGGACAGTACTGAGGAGATGATGTAGATGAGGACAGTACTGAGGAGATGATGTAGGTGAAGACAGTACTGAGGAGATGATGAAGGTGATGACAGTACTGAGGAGATGATGTAGATGAGGACAGTACTGAGGAGATGATGTAGATGAGGACAGTACTGAGGAGATGATGTAGGTGAGGACAGTACTGAGGAGATTATGTAGATGAGGACAATACTGAGGAGATGATGTAGATGAGGACAGTACTGAGGAGATGATGTAGGGGAGGACAGTACTGAGGAGATGATGTAGATGAGGACAGTACTGAGGAGATGATGTAGGTGAGGACAGTACTGATGAGATGATGTAGGTACGGACAGTACTGAGGAGATGATGTTGGTGAGGACAGAACTGAGGAGATGATGTAGATGAGGACAGTACTGAGGAGATGATGTAGGTAGGGACAGTACTGAGGAGATGATGTAGGTGAGGACAGTACTGAGGAGATTATGTAGATCAGGACAGTACTTAGGAGATGATGTAGTTGAGGACAGTACTGAGGAGATTATGTAGGTGATGAGGACAGTACTGAGGAGATGATGTAGGTGAGGACAGTACTGAGGAGATGATGTAGGTGAGGACAGTACTGAGGAGATGATGTAGGTGAGGACAGTAATGAGGAGATCATGTAGGTGAGAACAATACTGAGGAAATGATGTAGGTGAGGACAGTACTGAGGAGATCATGTAGGTGAGGACAGTACTGAGATGATGTGATTACAGTACTGAGGAGATGATGTAGGTGAGGACAGTACTGAGGAGATGATGTAGATGAGGACAGTACTGAGGAGATGAGGTAGATGAGGACAATACTGAGGAGATGATGTAGGTTAGGACAGTACTGAGGAGATGATGTAGGTGAGGACAGTACTGAGGAGATGATGTAGATGAGGACAGTACTGAGGAGATCATGTAGGTAAGGACAGTACTGAGGAGATGATGTAGATAAGGACAGTACTTTGGAGATGATGCAGGCGAGGACAGTACTAAAGAGATGATGTAGATGAGGACAGTACTGAGGAGATGATGTAGATGAGGACAGTACTGAGGAGATGATGTAGGTGAGGACAGTACTTAGGAGATGACGTAGATGAGTACAGTACAGAGGAGATGATGTAGATGAGGACAGTACTGAGGAGATGATGTAGGTGAGGACAGTACTGAGGAGATCATATAGGTGAGGACAGTACTGAGAAGATGATGTAGATGAGGACAGTACTGAGGAGATGATTTAGATGAGGACAGTACTGAGGAGATGATGTGGGTGAGGACAGTACTGAGGAGATGATGTAGGTGAGGACAGTACTGAGGAGATGATGTTGATGAGGACAGTACTGAGGAGATTATGTAGACGAGGACAGCACTGAGGAGATGAGGTAGATGAGGACAGTACTGAGGAGATGATGTAGGTGAGGACAGCCCTGAGGAGAGGAGGTAGATGAGTACAGTACAGAGGAGATGATGTAGGTGAGTATAGTACTGAGGAGATGATGTAGATGAGGACAGTACTGAGGGGATGATGTAGATGAGGACAGTACTGAGGAGATGATGTAGATGATGAGGACAGTACTGAGGAGATGATGTAGATGAGGACAGTACTGAGGAGATGATGTAGGTGAAGACAGTACTGAGGAGATGATGTAGGTGAGGACAGTACTGAGGAGATGATATAGGTGAGGACAGTACTGAGGAGATAATGTAGGTGAGGACAGTACTGAGGAGATGATGTAGGTGAGGACAGTACTGAGGAGATGATGTTGATGAGGACAGTACTGAGGAGATTATGTAGACGAGGACAGCACTGAGGAGATGAGGTAGATGAGGACAGTACTGAGGAGATGATGTAGGTGAGGACAGCCCTGAGGAGAGGAGGTAGATGAGGACAGTACTGAGGAGATGATATAGGTGGTGAGGACAGTACTGAGGAGATGATGTAGGGGAGGACAGTACTGAGGAGATGATGTAGGTGAGGACAGTACTGAGGAGATGATGTAGATGAGGATAGTACTGAGGAGATCATGTAGGTGAGGACAGTACTGAGAAGATGATGTAGATGAGGACAGTACTGAGGAGATGATGTAGGGGAGGACAGTACTGAGGAGATGATGTAGATGAGGACAGTACTGAGGAGATGATGTAGATGAGGACAGTACTGAGGAGATTATGTAGGTGAGGACAGTACTGATGAGATGATGTAGGTGAGGACAGTACTGAGGAGATGATGTAGGGGAGGACAGTACTGAGGAGATGATGTAGGTGAGAACAGTACTGAGGAGATGAAGCAGGTGAGGACAGTACTGAGGAGATGATGTAGATGAGGAAAGTACTGAGGAGATGATGTAGATGAGGACAGTACTGAGGAGATGATGTAGGTGAGGACAGTACTGAGGAGATGATGTAGGTGAAGACAGTACTGAGGAGATGATGTAGATGAGGACAGTACTGAGGAGATGATGTAGATGAGGACAGTACTGAGGAGATGATGTAGATGAGGAAAGTATTGAGGAGATGATGTAGATGAGGACAGTACTGAGGAGATGATGTAGATGAGGACAGTACTGAGGAGATGATGTAGGTGAAGACAGTACTGAGGAGATGATGAAGGTGATGACAGTACTGAGGAGATGATGTAGATGAGGACAGTACTGAGGAGATGATGTAGATGAGGACAGTACTGAGGAGATGATGTAGGTGAGGACAGTACTGAGGAGATTATGTAGATGAGGACAATACTGAGGAGATGATGTAGATGAGGACAGTACTGAGGAGATGATGTAGGGGAGGACAGTACTGAGGAGATGATGTAGATGAGGACAGTACTGAGGAGATGATGTAGGTGAGGACAGTACTGATGAGATGATGTAGGTACGGACAGTACTGAGGAGATGATATTGGTGAGGACAGAACTGAGGAGATGATGTAGATGAGGACAGTACTGAGGAGATGATGTAGGTAGGGACAGTACTGAGGAGATGATGTAGGTGAGGACAGTACTGAGGAGATTATGTAGATCAGGACAGTACTTAGGAGATGATGTAGTTGAGGACAGTACTGAGGAGATTATGTAGGTGATGAGGACAGTACTGAGGAGATGATGTAGGTGAGGACAGTACTGAGGAGATGATGTAGGTGAGGACAGTACTGAGGAGATGATGTAGGTGAGGACAGTAATGAGGAGATCATGTAGGTGAGAACAATACTGAGGAAATGATGTAGGTGAGGACAGTACTGAGGAGATCATGTAGGTGAGGACAGTACTGAGATGATGTGATTACAGTACTGAGGAGATGATGTAGGTGAGGACAGTACTGAGGAGATGATGTAGATGAGGACAGTACTGAGGAGATGAGGTAGATGAGGACAATACTGAGGAGATGATGTAGGTTAGGACAGTACTGAGGAGATGATGTAGGTGAGGACAGTACTGAGGAGATGATGTAGATGAGGACAGTACTGAGGAGATCATGTAGGTAAGGACAGTACTGAGGAGATGATGTAGATAAGGACAGTACTTTGGAGATGATGCAGGCGAGGACAGTACTAAAGAGATGATGTAGATGAGGACAGTACTGAGGAGATGATGTAGATGAGGACAGTACTGAGGAGATGATGTAGGTGAGGACAGTACTTAGGAGATGACGTAGATGAGTACAGTACAGAGGAGATGATGTAGATGAGGACAGTACTGAGGAGATGATGTAGGTGAGGACAGTACTGAGGAGATCATATAGGTGAGGACAGTACTGAGAAGATGATGTAGATGAGGACAGTACTGAGGAGATGATGTAGATGAGGACAGTACTGAGGAGATGATGTGGGTGAGGACAGTACTGAGGAGATGATGTAGGTGAGGACAGTACTGAGGAGATGATGTTGATGAGGACAGTACTGAGGAGATTATGTAGACGAGGACAGCACTGAGGAGATGAGGTAGATGAGGACAGTACTGAGGAGATGATGTAGGTGAGGACAGCCCTGAGGAGAGGAGGTAGATGAGTACAGTACAGAGGAGATGATGTAGGTGAGTATAGTACTGAGGAGATGATGTAGATGAGGACAGTACTGAGGGGATGATGTAGATGAGGACAGTACTGAGGAGATGATGTAGATGATGAGGACAGTACTGAGGAGATGATGTAGATGAGGACAGTACTGAGGAGATGATGTAGGTGAAGACAGTACTGAGGAGATGATGTAGGTGAGGACAGTACTGAGGAGATGATATAGGTGAGGACAGTACTGAGGAGATAATGTAGGTGAGGACAGTACTGAGGAGATGATGTAGGTGAGGACAGTACTGAGGAGATGATGTTGATGAGGACAGTACTGAGGAGATTATGTAGACGAGGACAGCACTGAGGAGATGAGGTAGATGAGGACAGTACTAAGGAGATGATGTAGGTGAGGACAGCCCTGAGGAGAGGAGGTAGATGAGGACAGTACTGAGGAGATGATGTAGGTGGTGAGGACAGTACTGAGGAGATGATGTAGGGGAGGACAGTACTGAGGAGATGATGTAGGTGAGGACAGTACTGAGGAGATGATGTAGATGAGGATAGTACTGAGGAGATCATGTAGGTGAGGACAGTACTGAGAAGATGATGTAGATGAGGACAGTACTGAGGAGATGATGTAGGGGAGGACAGTACTGAGGAGATGATGTAGATGAGGACAGTACTGAGGAGATGATGTAGATGAGGACAGTACTGAGGAGATTATGTAGGTGAGGACAGTACTGATGAGATGATGTAGGTGAGGACAGTACTGAGGAGATGATGTAGGGGAGGACAGTACTGAGGAGATGATGTAGGTGAGGAGTACTGAGGAGATGATGTAGGTGAGGACAGTACTGAGGAGATGATATAGGTGAGGACAGTACTGAGGAGATGATGTAGGGGAGGACAGTACTGAGGAGATGATGTAGGTGAGGAGTACTGAGGAGATTATGTAGGTGAGGAAAGTACTGAGGAGATGATGTAGGTGAGGACAGTACTGAGGAGATGATGCAGGTGAGGAGTATTGAGGAGATGATGTAGGTGAGGAGTACTGAGGAGATGATGTAGGTGAGGACAGTACTGAGGAGATGATGTAGGTGAGGACAGTACTGAGATGATGTGATTACAGTACTGAGGAGATGATGTAGGTGAGGACAGTACTGAGGAGATGATGTAGATGAGGACAGTACTGAGGAGATGAGGTAGATGAGGACAGTACTGAGGAGATGATGTAGGTGAGGACAGTACTGAGGAGATGATGTAGATGAGGACAGTACTGAGGAGATCATGTAGGTAAGGACAGTACTGAGGAGATGATGTAGATGAGGACAGTACTTTGGAGATGATGCAGGCGAGGACAGTACTAAAGAGATGATGTAGATGAGGACAGTACTGAGGAGATGATGTAGATGAGGACAGTACTGAGGAGATGATGTAGGTGAGTACAGTACTGAGGAGATGACGTAGATGAGTACAGTACAGAGGAGATGATGTAGATGAGGACAGTACTGAGGAGATGATGTAGGTGAGGACAGTACTGAGGAGATGATGTAGGTGAGGACAGTACTGAGGAGATGATGTAGGTGAGGACAGTACTGAGGAGATTATATACATGAGGACAGTACTGAGGAGATGATATACATGAGGACAGTACTGAGGAGATGATGTAGGTGAAGACAGTACTGAGGAGATGATGTAGGTGAGGACAGTACTGAGGAGATTATATACATGAGGACAGTACTGAGGAGATGATATACATGAGGACAGTACTGAGGAGATGATGTAGGTGAGGACAGTACTGAGGAGATGATGTAGGTGAGGACAGTACTGAGGAGATGATGTAGGTGAGGACAGTACTGAGGAGATTATATACATGAGGACAGTACTGAGGAGATGATATACATGAGGACAGTACTGAGGAGATGATGTAGATGAGGACAGTACTGAGGAGATCATATAGGTGAGGACAGTACTGAGAAGATGATGTAGATGAGAACAGTACTGAGGAGATGATGTAGATGAGGACAGTACTGAGGAGATGAGGTAGATGAGGACAGTACTGAGGAGATGATGTAGGTGAGGACAGCCCTGAGGAGAGGAGGTAGATGAGGACAGTACTGAGGAGATGATGTAGGTGGTGAAGACAGTACTGAGGAGATGATGTAGGGGAGGACAGTACTGAGGAGATCATGTAGGTGAGGACAGTACTGAGAAGATGATGTAGATGAGGACAGTACTGAGGAGATGATGTAGATGAGGACAGTACTGATGAGATGATGTAGATGAGGACAGTACTGAGGAGATGATGTAGATGAGGACAGTACTGAGGAGATGATGTAGGGGAGGACAGTACTTTGGAGATGATGTAGATGAGGACAGTACTTAGGAGATGATGTAGGTGAGGACAGTACTGATGAGATGATGTAGGTGAGGACAGTACTGAGGAGATCATGTAGGTGAGGACAGTACTGAGGAGATGATATAGGTGAGGACAGTACTGAGGAGATGATATAGGTGAGGACAGTACTAAGGAGATGATGTAGGGGAGGACAGTACTGAGGAGATGATGTAGGTGAGGAGTACTGAGGAGATTATGTAGGTGAGGACAGTACTGAGGAGATGATGTAGGTGAGGACAGTACTGAGGAGATGATGTAGGTGAGGAGTACTGAGGAGACAATGTAGGTGAGGAGTACTGAGGAGATGATGTAGGTGAGGACAGTACTGAGGAGATGATGTAATTGAGGACAGTACTGAGGAGATGATGTAGATGAGGACAGTGCTGAGGAGATGATGTAGATGAGGACAGTACTGAGGAGATGATGTAGATGAGGACAGTACTGAGGAGATGATGTAGGTGAGGACAGTACTGAGGAGATGATGTAGGTGAGGACAGTTCTGAGGAGATGATGTAGGTGAGGACAGTACTGAGGAGATGATGTAGGTGAGGACAGTACTGAGGAGATGATATAGGTGAGGACAGTACTGAGGAGATCATGTAGGTGAGGACAGTACTGAGGAGATGATGTAGATGAGGACAGTACTGTGGAGATGACGTAGGTGAGGACAGTACTGAGGAGATGATGTAGATGAGGACAGTACTGAGGAGATGATGTAGGTGATGAGGACAGTACTGAGGAGATGATGTAGGTGAGGACAGTACTGAGGAGATGATGTAGATGAGGACAGTACTGAGGACATGATGTAGGTGAGGACAGTACTGAGGACATGATGTAGATGAGGACAGTACTGAGGAGATGATGTAGGTGAGGACAGTACTGAGGAGATGATGTCGATGAGGACAGTACTGAGGAGATGATGTCGATGAGGAAAGTACTGAGGAGATGATGTAGATGAGGACAGTACTGAGGAGATGATGTAGGTGAGGACAGTACTGAGGAGATGATGTAGATGAGGACAGTACTGAGGAGATGATGTAGATGAGGACAGTACTGAGGAGATGATGTAGGTGAAGACAGTACTGAGGAGATGATGTAGATGAGGAAAGTACTGAGGAGATGATGTAGATGAGGACAGTACTGAGGAGATGATGTAGGTGAAGACAGTACTGAGGAGATGATGTAGATGAGGAAAGTATTGAGGAGATGATGTAGATGAGGACAGTACTGAGGAGATGATGTAGGTGAAGACAGTACTGAGGAGATGATGAAGGTGAGGACAGTACTGAGGAGATGATGTAGATGAGGACAGTACTGAGGAGATGATGTAGATGAGGACAGTACTGAGGAGATGATGTAGGTGAGGACAGTACTGAGGAGATGATGTAGATGAGGACAATACTGAGGAGATGATGTAGGTGAGGACAGTACTGAGGAGATGATGTAGGTGGGTCCAGTACTGAAGAGATGATGTTGGTGGGTCCAGTGCTTAGAAGCTAACTACCCCTAGGATGTTAGAGACCTTTGTATGGGGTATATGTTTGCACGTGTGGGTGGTATAAAGAGAACTACATGACTTGCAGGTACGTTCTTACAAGAGAGTCGGGGAAAGTTGGTGGAGGGGGCTGATCTTCTCATGAAGTTACATGAACAGGAGAGGGCACTAGTAATCGCATGGTCAGCAGCAGATCAGATACGGGTCACCATAGGGAAGGATTCAGATGTGACTGTAAAAACTCACAGGAAGGGGCAGAAGAGATGACAATCAGCCCAACCTCTAGATTTCTGTCATGGGAACTTCCTCTCTAAGTCTCGTTTCTGTTTTCGGTTCTTCTGGTCACTCAGCAGTTGTGGTCGCTCTGTCAGATGTTTACTGACGAGGCCAAGATGCCTTTAAGGCCCCTCTGAGGTGTTCTGTAAATTCTATTGATGAGCATCATTGCATGGGGCAGAAATCAATAACTACGGTCTAAGGTTAAAACTTTACTGGACAGATTGGGGACATCTTTGGTCCATTTGGTCAAGGATGGGACTTGTGTTTCATAGTCACTGGTACAATTCAGTCATTTATAGTAACTTGTTATTTTTTCCTCGGAGCCCAGAACACGAGTACAGGACAGGAACACAACGCTGAAGAAAAGGAGACCTCGGGGTATTGGCCTTGAGGGCATCAATATGGGTCATAGCCTGAAGATACTGAAGGGAAGGAGACCACGGGGTTTGGCCTTGAGGGTATCAATATGGCTCATAAACTGAAGATACTGAAGGAAAGGAGACCAAGGGGGATAACCCTTGAGGGCATCAATATGGGTCATAGTCTAAAAATACTGAAGGGAAGAAGACCTCAGGAGATTGGCCTTGAGGACATCAATATGGGTCATAGCCTGAAGATACTGAAAGGAAGTAGACCTAAGGGGGATTGGCCTTGAGGGCATCAATATGGGTCACAGCCTGAGGATACTGAAGGGAGGGAAGGAGTCCACGGGGCATTGGCCTTGAGGGCATCAATATGGGTCACAGCCTGAGGATACTGAAGGGAGGGGAAGGATACCTCGGGACATTGGCCTTGAGGGCATCATTATGGGTCATAGCCTGAAGATACTGAAGGGAGGTAAGGAGACCATGGCGGATTAGTCCTGAGGACATCAATATGGGTCACAGCCTGAAGATACTGAAGGGAAGGAGACCCCAGAGGATTGGCCTTGAGGGAATCAATATGGGTCCCAGCCTGAAGATACTGAAGGGAGGGAAGGAGACGTCGGGGGATTGGCCTTGAGGGCATCAATATGGGACACAGCCTGAAGATACTGAAGGGGAGGAGACCTCTGGGGATTGGCCTTGAGGGCATCAATATGGGTCACAGCTTGAAGATACTGAAGGGAAGGAGACCTCGAGGGTTGGCCTTGAGGGCATCAATATGGGTCATAGCCTGAAGATACTGAAGGGAAGGAGACCTCGAGGGTTGGCCTTGATGGCATCAATATGGGTCACAGCCTGAAGATACTGAAGGGAAGGAGACCTCAGGGGATTGGACTTGAGGGCATCAATATGGGTCACAGCCTGAAGATATTGAAGGGAAGGAGACCACAGGGGATTGGCCTGAGGGGGTTGGGGGATAACATTCTTTCCAAGTGAGACCTAAAAACTATGATACAGAAGACTGGTGTTAGGATTCGGCAGGCTGGAGGTGGATCCTCTGTGTCAGAGAGGGATTGGCGTGGACCGTACCGGTGGACCGGTTCTAAGTTGCTACTGGTATTCACCAGAGCCCGCCGCAAAGCGGGATGGTCTTGCTGCGGCGGTAGCAACCAGGTCGTGTCCACCGGTAACAGCTCAACCTCACTGACTGCTGAGAGTACCGTTGGACAGGAGGACTAGACAGAGGCGAGGTCAGACGTAGCAGAAGGTCAAGGCAGGCGGCAAGGTTCGTAGTCAAGGGCAACGGCAGAAGGTCTGGTAACACTGGTAAGGCAATCACAGAAACGCTTTCACTAGGCACAAGGCAACAAGATCCGGCAATGCAGGGAAGGGGAAGTGAGGTAATATAGGCCTGGAGCAGGTGAGCTAATTACACTGATTGGGCCAGGCACCAATTAGTGGTGCACTGGCCCTTTAAATCTTAGAGAGCTGGCGTGCGCGCGCCCTAGAGAGCGGAGCCGCGCGCGCCAGGACGTGACAGCCGGGGACCAGGACAGGTAAGTAGATTGGGATGCGACCTGTGAGCAGGCGCGTCCCGCTATGCGGATCGCATCCCCGCCGGCAGTGTCAGTGCAGCGCTCCCGGTCAGCGGGTCTGACCGGGGCGTTGCAGAGAGGAGAACGCTATGAACGCTCCAGGGAGGAGCAGGGACCTGGAGCGCTCGGTGTAACAGTACCCCCCCCCCTTAGGTCTCCCTCTCTGTTTGTCTGCTTGTCCCTTCATACGAGACGAGGCCATTGGGAACGACTCTTGAGTCTCCTTCCAGAAAACGGAGAAGTCCTGGGTTACTTCATCTGGGGCAGGAACTCCAGAAGAAGTGGGAATGGGGAGGGGGGGCAGAGGGTGAAGCTTGCCACGGGGTAGAGGGTGAAGCTTGCCACGGGGCAGAGTGTTACCAGGAAGGGGGCTATGAGGAGGCAAGATCTCAGCTTGCCTTTTGCCGAAAATACCAGAAAAATCCTGGTAAGCCTTGGGAGGGACCGGTAAGGGTGGAACCTCAGGAGTTAGACAAGTGGGAGCAGATGTGAGGCATCGTTTGTGACAAGAAGGACCCCAATTTTTGATCTCCCCGGTGGTCCAGTCAAGGGTAGGAGAATGACGTTGGAGCCATGGCAGACCGAGGAGGACTTCAGAGGTGCAGTTGGGCAGAACAAAAATTAAATTTTTTCGTGATGCAGTCCAATGCTCATAAGCGGGGGTTCTGTGCGGTAATGCACAGTGCAGTCCAATTTTTCTCCGTTGACAGAAGAAATGTAGAGCGGCTTGGCGAGACAGGTTACTGGGATACTGAACCTATTAACAAAAGAGGCCAAAATAAAATTTCCTGCAGAACCAGAGTCCAAGAAGGCCACAGCAGAGAAGGAGAAGTTGGCAGAAGGAGAAATCCGCACAGGTACAGTCAGACGTGGAGAGGCAGAATTCACACCAAGAGACGCCACTCCCACGTGAACAGGGTGCGTGCGTGTGTTTCCCAGACGTGGAGGACGAATAGGGCAGTCCACTAGGAAATGTTCGGTACTAGCGCAGTACAGGCATAAGTTTTTATCTTTGCGACGAGACCTCTCTTCATGGGTCAGGCGAGACCGGCAGGCTGGAGGTGGATCCTCTGTGTCAGAGAGGGATTGGCGTGGACCATACCGGTGGACAGGTTCTAAGTTGCTACTGGTATTCACCAGAGCCCGCCGCAAAGCGGGATGGTCTTGCTGCGGTGGTAGCAACCAGGTCGTGTCCACCGGTAATGGCTCAACCTCACTGACTGCTGAGAAGGCGTGGGACAGGAGGACTAGACAGAGGCGAGGTCAGACGTAGCAGAAGGTCGGGGCAGGTGGCAAGGTTCGTAGTCAAGGGCAACGGCTGAAGGTCTGGCAACACTGGTAAGGAAATCACAGAAACGCTTTCACTAGGCACAAGGCAACAAGATCCGGCAATGCAGGGAAGGGGAAGTGAGGTAATATAGGCCTGGAGCAGGTGAGCTAATTACACTGATTGGGCCAGGCACAAATTAGTGGTGCACTGGCCCTTTAAATCTTAGAGAGCTGGCGTGCGCGCGCGCGCCCTAGAGAGCGTAGCCGTGCGCGCCAGGACGTGACAGCCGGGGACCGGGACAGGTAATTAGATTGGGATGGGACCCGCGAGCGGGCGCGTCCCGCTATGCGGATCTCATCCCCGCCGGCAGTGTCAGTGCAGCGCTCCCGGTCAGCGGGTCTGACCGGGGCGCTGCAGAGAGGAGAACGCCGCGAGCGCTCCGGGGAGGAGCAGGGACCCGGAGCGCTCGGCGTAACAACTGGTCTGGACCATTGGTGGAAAACACTGTGTGCCCGACCCTCAGGATCCTCTATAACAACCATGAGGGATCAGGGAAAGGATCTGACAGGTTCCCTGCCATGTAGTGAGAGATCGGTCTGATCTCCTCCGTCAGGTGACTGGAAGACGAGTAATGACAGACTGCCCCCTGGTGTTAGAAAGAGATCATCACGGAACCAGATCCTGTCTGTTCTCATGTGTATGAAGGCGGATACGGAAAGTTATTGCCGCCATTGGGTTCTGACTGATGGAACATATGATATGGAAAAGATCTGCCCAAATAGTAAAGAGTGTAATGTCTCCAGGTGTGAGGGGCGGCCTCCAGATTAGGGACGAGATCTGACAGGTGTCAGACATATCCACCCCCTGTGACCGAGATGCAGAGAGCAACACTCATCGCAAACCTGAGACACCTGAGGAATGTGACCCTCCCCATCTGTAACAAAGTCTACGAAGTCACAAGACTGAGCTAAAAATAGACACTCGTGACAGCTCACACCCTGTAATGTGACCCCAGACCAGGAGACAACCGTCCTACCATCTCAGTGTATAGAGACCATCTCCAGATATTACACAGCTCACACCCTGTAATGTGACCCCAGACCAGGTGACAACCGTCCTACCATCTCAGTGTATAGAGACCATCTCCAGATATTACACAGCTCACACCCTGTAATGTGACCCCAGACCAGGAGACAACCGTCCTACCATCTCAGTGTATAGAGACCATCTCCAGATATTACACAGCTCACACCCTGTAATGTGACCCCAGACCAGGTGACAACCGTCCTACCATCTCAGTGTATAGAGACCATCTCCAGATATTACACAGCGCACACCCTGTAATGTGACCCCAGACCAGGAGACAACAATCCTACCATCTCAGTGTATAGAGACCATCTCCAGATATTACACAGCTCACACCCTGTAATGTGACCCCAGACCAGGTGACAACCGTCCTACCATCTCAGTGTATAGAGACCATCTCCAGATATTACACACAGCTCACACCCTGTAATGTGACCCCAGACCAGGTGACAACCGTCCTACCATCTCAGTGTATAGAGACCATCTCCAGATATTACACAGCTCACACCCTGTAATGTGACCTCAGACCAGGAGACAACCGTCCTACCATCTCAGTTTATAGAGACCATCTCCAGATATTACACAGCTCACACCCTGTAATGTGACCCCAGACCAGGTGACAACCGTCCTACCATCTCAGTGTATAGAGACCATCTCCTGATATTACACAGCTCACACCCTGTAATGTGACCCCAGACCAGGAGACAACCGTCCTACCATCTCAGTGTATAGAGACCATCTCCAGATATTACACACCTCACACCCTGTAATGTGACCCCAGACCAGGTGACCACCGTCCTACCATCTCAGTGTATAGAGACCATCTCCAGATATTACACAGCTCACATCCTGTAATGTGACCTCAGACCAGGAGACAACCGTCCTACCATCTCAGTATATAGAGACCATCTCCAGATATTACACAGCTCACACCCTGTAATGTGACCCCAGACCAGGAGACAACCGTCCTACCATCTCAGTGTATAGAGACCATCTCCAGATATTACACAGCTCACACCCTGTAATGTGATCCCAGACCAGGTGACAACCGTCCTACCATCTCAGTGTATAGAGACCATCTCCAGATATTACACACAGCTCACACCCTGTAATGTGACCCCAGACCAGGTGACAACCGTCCTACCATCTCAGTATATACAGACCATCTCCAGATATTACACAGCTCACACCCTGTAATGTGACCCCAGACCAGGTGACAACCGTCCTACCATCTCAGTGTATAGAGACCATCTCCAGATATTACACAGCTCACACCCTGTAATGTGACCCCAGACGAGGAGACAACCGTCCTACCATCTCAGTGTATAGAGACCATCTCCAGATATTACACACAGCTCACACCCTGTAATGTGACCCCAGACCAGGTGACAACCGTCCTACCATCTCAGTGTATAGAGACCATCTCCAGATATTACACAGCTCACACCCTGTAATGTGACCCCAGACCAGGTGACAACCGTCCTACCATCTCAGTGTATAGAGACCATCTCCAGATATTACACACCTCACACCCTGTAATGTGACCCCAGACCAGGTGACAACCGTCCTACCATCTCAGTGTATAGAGAACATCTCCAGATATTACACACCTCACACCCTGTAATGTGACCCCAGACCAGGAGACAACCGTCCTACCATCTCAGTGTATAGAGACCATCTCCAGATATTACACACAGCTCACACCCTGTAATGTGACCCCAGACCAGGAGACAACCGTCCTACCATCTCAGTGTATAGAGACCATCTCCAGATATTACACAGCTCACACCCTGTAATGTGACCTCAGACCAGGAGACAACCGTCCTACCATCTCAGTGTATAGAGACCATCTCCAGATATTACACAGCTCACACCCTGTAATGTGACCCCAGACCAGGTGACAACCGTCCTACCATCTCAGTGTATAGAGACCATCTCCAGATATTACACACCTCACACCCTGTAATGTGACCCCAGACCAAGTGACAACCGTCCTACCATCTCAGTGTATAGAGAACATCTCCAGATATTACACACCTCACACCCTGTAATGTGACCCCAGACCAGGTGACAACCGTCCTACCATCTCAGTGCATAGAGACCATTTCCAGATATTACACAGCTCACACCCTGTAATGTGACCCCAGACCAGGTGACAACCGTCCTACCATCTCAGTGTATAGAGACCATCTCCAGATATTACACAGCTCACACCCTGTAATGTGACCCCAGACCAGGTGACAACCGTCCTACCATCTCAGTGTATAGAGACCATCTCCAGATATTACACACAGCTCACACCCTGTAATGTGACCCCAGACCAGGTGACAACCGTCCTACCATCTCAGTGTATAGAGACCATCTCCAGATATTACACAGCTCACACCCTGTAATGTGACCCCAGACCAAGTGACAACCGTCCTACCATCTCAGTGTATAGAGACCATTTCCAGATATTACACAGCTCTCACCCTGTAATGTGACCCCAGACCAGGAGACAACCGTCCTACCATCTCAGTGTATAGAGACCATCTCCAGATATTACACACAGCTCACACCCTGTAATGTGACCCCAGACCAGGAGACAACCGTCCTACCATCTCAGTGTATAGAGACCATCTCCAGATATTACACAGCTCACACCCTGTAATGTGACCCCAGACCAGGTGACAACCGTCCTACCATCTCAGTGTATAGAGACCATCTCCAGATATTACACACCTCACACCCTGTAATGTGACTCCAGACCAGGTGACAACCGTCCTACCATCTCAGTGTATAGAGACCATCTCCAGATATTAAACAGCTCACACCCTGTAATGTGACCCCAGACCAGGTGACAACCGTCCTACCATCTCAGTGTATAGAGACCATCTCCAGATATTACACACAGCTCACACCCTGTAATGTGACCCCAGACCAGGTGACAACCGTCCTACCATCTCAGTGTATAGAGACCATCTCCAGATATTACACACCTCACACCCTGTAATGTGACCCCAGACCAGGTGACAAACGTCCTACCATCTCAGTGTATAGAGACCATCTCCAGATATTACACAGCGCACACCCTGTAATGTGACCTCAGACCAGGTGACAACCGTCCTACCATCTCAGTGTATAGAGACCATCTCCAGATATTACACAGCTCACACCCTGTAATGTGACCCCAGACCAGGTGACCACCGTCCTACCATCTCAGTGTATAGAGACCATCTCCAGATATTACACAACTTACACCCTGTAATGTGCTCCCAGACCAGGTGACAACCGTCCTACCATCTCAGTGTATAGAGACCATCTCCAGATATTACACAGCGCACACCCTGTAATGTGACCTCAGACCAGGTGACAACCGTCCTACCATCTCAGTGTATAGAGACCATCTCCAGATATTACACAGCTCACACCCTGTAATGTGACCCCAGACCAGGTGACAACCGTCCTACCATCTCAGTGTATAGAGACCATCTCCAGATATTACACACAACTCACACCCTGTAATGTGACCCCAGACCAGGAGACAACCGTCCTACCATCTCAGTGTATAGAGACCATCTCCAGATATTACACAGCTCACACCCTGTAATGTGACCCCAGACCAGGTGACAACCGTCCTACCATCTCAGTGTATAGAGACCATCTCCAGATATTACACACAGCTCACACCCTGTAATGTGACCCCAGACCAGGTGACAACCGTCCTACCATCTCAGTGTATAGAGACCATCTCCAGATATTACACACCTCACACCCTGTAATGTGACCCCAGACCAGGTGACAAACGTCCTACCATCTCAGTGTATAGAGACCATCTCCAGATATTACACAGCGCACACCCTGTAATGTGACCCCAGACCAGGTGACCACCGTCCTACCATCTCAGTGTATAGAGACCATCTCCAGATATTACACACCTCACACCCTGTAATGTGACCTCAGACCAGGTGACAACCGTCCTACCATCTCAGTGTATAGAGACCATCTCCAGATATTACACAGCTCACACCCTGTAATGTGACCCCAGACCAGGTGACCACCGTCCTACCATCTCAGTGTATAGAGACCATCTCCAGATATTACACAACTTACACCCTGTAATGTGATCCCAGACCAGGTGACAACCGTCCTACCATCTCAGTGTATAGAGACCATCTCCAGATATTACACAGCTCACACCCTGTAATGTGACCTCAGACCAGGTGACAACCGTCCTACCATCTCAGTGTATAGAGACCATCTCCAGATATTACACAGCTCACACCCTGTAATGTGACCCCAGACCAGGTGACAACCGTCCTACCATCTCAGTGTATAGAGACCATCTCCAGATATTACACACAACTCACACCCTGTAATGTGACCCCAGACCAGGAGACAACCGTCCTACCATCTCAGTGTATAGAGACCATCTCCAGATATTACACAGCTCACACCCTGTAATGTGATCCCAGACCAGGTGACAACCGTCCTACCATCTCAGTGTATAGAGACCATCTCCAGATATTACACAGCTCACACCCTGTAATGTGACCCCAGACCAGGAGACAACCGTCCTACCATCTCAGTGTATAGAGACCATCTCCAGATATTACACAGCTCACACCCTGTAATGTGATCCCAGACCAGGAGACAACCGTCCTACCATCTCAGTGTATAGAGACCATCTCCAGATATTACACACCTCACACCCTGTAATGTGACCCCAGACCAGGTGACAACCGTCCTACCATCTCAGTGTATAGAGACCATCTCCAGATATTACACACCTCACACCCTGTAATGTGACCCCAGACCAGGTGACAACCGTCCTACCATCTCAGTGTATAGAGACCATCTCCAGATATTACACACCTCACACCCTGTAATGTGACCCCAGACCAGGTGACAACCGTCCTACCATCTCAGTGTATAGAGACCATCTCCAGATATTACACACCTCACACCCTGTAATGTGACCCCAGACCAGGAGACAACCGTCCTACCATCTCAGTGTATAGAGACCATCTCCAGATATTACACACCTCACACCCTGTAATGTGATCCCAGACCAGGTGACAACCGTCCTACCATCTCAGTGTATAGGGACCATCTCCAGATATTACACACCTCACACCCTGTAATGTGACCCCAGACCAGGTGACAACCGTCCTACCATCTCAGTGTATAGAGACCATCTCCAGATATTACACAGCTCACACCCTGTAATGTGACCCCAGACCAGGAGACAACCGTCCTACCATCTCAGTGTATAGAGACCATCTCCAGATATTACACAGCTCACACCCTGTAATGTGACCTCAGACCAGGTGACAACCGTCCTACCATCTCAGTGTATAGAGACCATCTCCAGATATTACACACCTCACACCCTGTAATGTGACCCCAGAGCAAGTGACAACCGTCCTACCATCTCAGTGTATAGAGACCATCTCCAGATATTACACAGCTCACACCCTGTAATGTGACCCCAGACCAGGTGACAACCGTCCTACCATCTCAGTGTATAGAGACCATCTCCAGATATTACACAGCTCACACCCTGTAATGTGATCCCAGACCAGGAGACAACCGTCCTACCATCTCAGTGTATAGAGACCATCTCCAGATATTACACAGCTCACACCCTGTAATGTGACCCCAGACCAGGTGACAACCGTCCTACCATCTCAGTGTATAGAGACCATCTCCAGATATTACACAGCGCACACCCTGTAATGTGACCCCAGGTCAGGTGACCACCGTCCTACCATCTCAGTGTATAGAGACCATCACCAGATATTACACAGCTCACACCCTGTAATGTGACCCCAGACCAGGTGACAACCGTCCTACCATCTCAGTGTATAGAGACCATCTCCAGATATTACACAGCTCACACCCTGTAATGTGACCCCAGACCAGGTGACAACCGTCCTACCATCTCAGTGTATAGAGACCATCTCCAGATATTACACACAGCTCACACCCTGTAATGTGACCCCAGACCAGGAGACAACCGTCCTACCATCTCAGTGTATAGAGACCATCTCCAGATATTACACAGCTCACACCCTGTAATGTGACCCCAGACCAGGAGACAACCGTCCTACCATCTCAGTGTATAGAGACCATCTCCAGATATTACACAGCTCACACCCTGTAATGTGACCCCAGACGAGGAGACAACCGTCCTACCATCTCAGTGTATAGAGACCATCTCCAGATATTACACAGCTCACACCCTGTAATGTGACCCCAGACCAGGTGACAACCGTCCTACCATCTCAGTGTATAGAGACCATCTCCAGATATTACACAGCTCACACCCTGTAATGTGACCCCAGACCAGGTGACAACCGTCCTACCATCTCAGTGTATAGAGACCATCTCCAGATATTACACAGCTCACACCCTGTAATCTGACCCCAGACCAGGTGACAACCGTCCTACCGTCTCAGTGTATAGAGACCATCTCCAGATATTACACACAGCTCACACCCTGTAATGTGACCCCAGACCAGGAGACAACCGTCCTACCATCTCAGTGTATAGAGACCATCTCCAGATATTACACAGCTCACACTCTGTAATGTGACCCCAGACCAGGTGACAACCGTCCTACCATCTCAGTGTATAGAGACCATCTCCAGATATTACACAGCTCACACCCTGTAATGTGATCCCAGACCAGGTGACCACCGTCCTACCATCTCAGTGTATAGAGACCATCTCCAGATATTACACACCTCACACCCTGTAATGTGACCTCAGACCAGGTGACAACCGTCCTACCATCTCAGTGTATAGAGACCATCTCCAGATATTACACAGCTCACACCCTGTAATGTGACCCCAGACCAGGTGACCACCGTCCTACCATCTCAGTGTATAGAGACCATCTCCAGATATTACACAACTTACACCCTGTAATGTGATCCCAGACCAGGTGACAACCGTCCTACCATCTCAGTGTATAGAGACCATCTCCAGATATTACACAGCTCACACCCTGTAATGTGACCTCAGACCAGGTGACAACCGTCCTACCATCTCAGTGTATAGAGACCATCTCCAGATATTACACAGCTCACACCCTGTAATGTGACCCCAGACCAGGTGACAACCGTCCTACCATCTCAGTGTATAGAGACCATCTCCAGATATTACACACAACTCACACCCTGTAATGTGACCCCAGACCAGGAGACAACCGTCCTACCATCTCAGTGTATAGAGACCATCTCCAGATATTACACAGCTCACACCCTGTAATGTGATCCCAGACCAGGTGACAACCGTCCTACCATCTCAGTGTATAGAGACCATCTCCAGATATTACACAGCTCACACCCTGTAATGTGACCCCAGACCAGGAGACAACCGTCCTACCATCTCAGTGTATAGAGACCATCTCCAGATATTACACAGCTCACACCCTGTAATGTGATCCCAGACCAGGAGACAACCGTCCTACCATCTCAGTGTATAGAGACCATCTCCAGATATTACACACCTCACACCCTGTAATGTGACCCCAGACCAGGTGACAACCGTCCTACCATCTCAGTGTATAGAGACCATCTCCAGATATTACACACCTCACACCCTGTAATGTGACCCCAGACCAGGTGACAACCGTCCTACCATCTCAGTGTATAGAGACCATCTCCAGATATTACACACCTCACACCCTGTAATGTGACCCCAGACCAGGTGACAACCGTCCTACCATCTCAGTGTATAGAGACCATCTCCAGATATTACACACCTCACACCCTGTAATGTGACCCCAGACCAGGAGACAACCGTCCTACCATCTCAGTGTATAGAGACCATCTCCAGATATTACACACCTCACACCCTGTAATGTGATCCCAGACCAGGTGACAACCGTCCTACCATCTCAGTGTATAGGGACCATCTCCAGATATTACACACCTCACACCCTGTAATGTGACCCCAGACCAGGTGACAACCGTCCTACCATCTCAGTGTATAGAGACCATCTCCAGATATTACACAGCTCACACCCTGTAATGTGACCCCAGACCAGGAGACAACCGTCCTACCATCTCAGTGTATAGAGACCATCTCCAGATATTACACAGCTCACACCCTGTAATGTGACCTCAGACCAGGTGACAACCGTCCTACCATCTCAGTGTATAGAGACCATCTCCAGATATTACACACCTCACACCCTGTAATGTGACCCCAGAGCAAGTGACAACCGTCCTACCATCTCAGTGTATAGAGACCATCTCCAGATATTACACAGCTCACACCCTGTAATGTGACCCCAGACCAGGTGACAACCGTCCTACCATCTCAGTGTATAGAGACCATCTCCAGATATTACACAGCTCACACCCTGTAATGTGATCCCAGACCAGGAGACAACCGTCCTACCATCTCAGTGTATAGAGACCATCTCCAGATATTACACAGCTCACACCCTGTAATGTGACCCCAGACCAGGTGACAACCGTCCTACCATCTCAGTGTATAGAGACCATCTCCAGATATTACACAGCGCACACCCTGTAATGTGACCCCAGGTCAGGTGACCACCGTCCTACCATCTCAGTGTATAGAGACCATCACCAGATATTACACAGCTCACACCCTGTAATGTGACCCCAGACCAGGTGACAACCGTCCTACCATCTCAGTGTATAGAGACCATCTCCAGATATTACACAGCTCACACCCTGTAATGTGACCCCAGACCAGGTGACAACCGTCCTACCATCTCAGTGTATAGAGACCATCTCCAGATATTACACACAACTCACACCCTGTAATGTGACCCCAGACCAGGAGACAACCGTCCTACCATCTCAGTGTATAGAGACCATCTCCAGATATTACACAGCTCACACCCTGTAATGTGACCCCAGACCAGGTGACAACCGTCCTACCATCTCAGTGTATAGAGACCATCTCCAGATATTACACACAGCTCACACCCTGTAATGTGACCCCAGACCAGGTGACAACCGTCCTACCATCTCAGTGTATAGAGACCATCTCCAGATATTACACACCTCACACCCTGTAATGTGACCCCAGACCAGGTGACAAACGTCCCTACCATCTCAGTGTATAGAGACCATCTCCAGATATTACACAGCGCACACCCTGTAATGTGACCCCAGACCAGGTGACCACCGTCCTACCATCTCAGTGTATAGAGACCATCTCCAGATATTACACACCTCACACCCTGTAATGTGACCTCAGACCAGGTGACAACCGTCCTACCATCTCAGTGTATAGAGACCATCTCCAGATATTACACAGCTCACACCCTGTAATGTGACCCCAGACCAGGTGACCACCGTCCTACCATCTCAGTGTATAGAGACCATCTCCAGATATTACACAACTTACACCCTGTAATGTGATCCCAGACCAGGTGACAACCGTCCTACCATCTCAGTGTATAGAGACCATCTCCAGATATTACACAGCTCACACCCTGTAATGTGACCTCAGACCAGGTGACAACCGTCCTACCATCTCAGTGTATAGAGACCATCTCCAGATATTACACAGCTCACACCCTGTAATGTGACCCCAGACCAGGTGACAACCGTCCTACCATCTCAGTGTATAGAGACCATCTCCAGATATTACACACAACTCACACCCTGTAATGTGACCCCAGACCAGGAGACAACCGTCCTACCATCTCAGTGTATAGAGACCATCTCCAGATATTACACAGCTCACACCCTGTAATGTGATCCCAGACCAGGTGACAACCGTCCTACCATCTCAGTGTATAGAGACCATCTCCAGATATTACACAGCTCACACCCTGTAATGTGACCCCAGACCAGGAGACAACCGTCCTACCATCTCAGTGTATAGAGACCATCTCCAGATATTACACAGCTCACACCCTGTAATGTGATCCCAGACCAGGAGACAACCGTCCTACCATCTCAGTGTATAGAGACCATCTCCAGATATTACACACCTCACACCCTGTAATGTGACCCCAGACCAGGTGACAACCGTCCTACCATCTCAGTGTATAGAGACCATCTCCAGATATTACACACCTCACACCCTGTAATGTGACCCCAGACCAGGTGACAACCGTCCTACCATCTCAGTGTATAGAGACCATCTCCAGATATTACACACCTCACACCCTGTAATGTGACCCCAGACCAGGTGACAACCGTCCTACCATCTCAGTGTATAGAGACCATCTCCAGATATTACACACCTCACACCCTGTAATGTGACCCCAGACCAGGAGACAACCGTCCTACCATCTCAGTGTATAGAGACCATCTCCAGATATTACACACCTCACACCCTGTAATGTGATCCCAGACCAGGTGACAACCGTCCTACCATCTCAGTGTATAGGGACCATCTCCAGATATTACACACCTCACACCCTGTAATGTGACCCCAGACCAGGTGACAACCGTCCTACCATCTCAGTGTATAGAGACCATCTCCAGATATTACACAGCTCACACCCTGTAATGTGACCCCAGACCAGGAGACAACCGTCCTACCATCTCAGTGTATAGAGACCATCTCCAGATATTACACAGCTCACACCCTGTAATGTGACCTCAGACCAGGTGACAACCGTCCTACCATCTCAGTGTATAGAGACCATCTCCAGATATTACACACCTCACACCCTGTAATGTGACCCCAGAGCAAGTGACAACCGTCCTACCATCTCAGTGTATAGAGACCATCTCCAGATATTACACAGCTCACACCCTGTAATGTGACCCCAGACCAGGTGACAACCGTCCTACCATCTCAGTGTATAGAGACCATCTCCAGATATTACACAGCTCACACCCTGTAATGTGATCCCAGACCAGGAGACAACCGTCCTACCATCTCAGTGTATAGAGACCATCTCCAGATATTACACAGCTCACACCCTGTAATGTGACCCCAGACCAGGTGACAACCGTCCTACCATCTCAGTGTATAGAGACCATCTCCAGATATTACACAGCGCACACCCTGTAATGTGACCCCAGGTCAGGTGACCACCGTCCTACCATCTCAGTGTATAGAGACCATCACCAGATATTACACAGCTCACACCCTGTAATGTGACCCCAGACCAGGTGACAACCGTCCTACCATCTCAGTGTATAGAGACCATCTCCAGATATTACACAGCTCACACCCTGTAATGTGACCCCAGACCAGGTGACAACCGTCCTACCATCTCAGTGTATAGAGACCATCTCCAGATATTACACACAGCTCACACCCTGTAATGTGACCCCAGACCAGGAGACAACCGTCCTACCATCTCAGTGTATAGAGACCATCTCCAGATATTACACAGCTCACACCCTGTAATGTGACCCCAGACCAGGAGACAACCGTCCTACCATCTCAGTGTATAGAGACCATCTCCAGATATTACACAGCTCACACCCTGTAATGTGACCCCAGACGAGGAGACAACCGTCCTACCATCTCAGTGTATAGAGACCATCTCCAGATATTACACAGCTCACACCCTGTAATGTGACCCCAGACCAGGTGACAACCGTCCTACCATCTCAGTGTATAGAGACCATCTCCAGATATTACACAGCTCACACCCTGTAATGTGACCCCAGACCAGGTGACAACCGTCCTACCATCTCAGTGTATAGAGACCATCTCCAGATATTACACAGCTCACACCCTGTAATCTGACCCCAGACCAGGTGACAACCGTCCTACCGTCTCAGTGTATAGAGACCATCTCCAGATATTACACACAGCTCACACCCTGTAATGTGACCCCAGACCAGGAGACAACCGTCCTACCATCTCAGTGTATAGAGACCATCTCCAGATATTACACAGCTCACACTCTGTAATGTGACCCCAGACCAGGTGACAACCGTCCTACCATCTCAGTGTATAGAGACCATCTCCAGATATTACACAGCTCACACCCTGTAATGTGATCCCAGACCAGGTGACCACCGTCCTACCATCTCAGTGTATAGAGACCATCTCCAGATATTACACACCTCACACCCTGTAATGTGACCTCAGACCAGGTGACAACCGTCCTACCATCTCAGTGTATAGAGACCATCTCCAGATATTACACAGCTCACACCCTGTAATGTGACCCCAGACCAGGTGACCACCGTCCTACCATCTCAGTGTATAGAGACCATCTCCAGATATTACACAACTTACACCCTGTAATGTGATCCCAGACCAGGTGACAACCGTCCTACCATCTCAGTGTATAGAGACCATCTCCAGATATTACACAGCTCACACCCTGTAATGTGACCTCAGACCAGGTGACAACCGTCCTACCATCTCAGTGTATAGAGACCATCTCCAGATATTACACAGCTCACACCCTGTAATGTGACCCCAGACCAGGTGACAACCGTCCTACCATCTCAGTGTATAGAGACCATCTCCAGATATTACACACAACTCACACCCTGTAATGTGACCCCAGACCAGGAGACAACCGTCCCTACCATCTCAGTGTATAGAGACCATCTCCAGATATTACACAGCTCACACCCTGTAATGTGATCCCAGACCAGGTGACAACCGTCCTACCATCTCAGTGTATAGAGACCATCTCCAGATATTACACAGCTCACACCCTGTAATGTGACCCCAGACCAGGAGACAACCGTCCTACCATCTCAGTGTATAGAGACCATCTCCAGATATTACACAGCTCACACCCTGTAATGTGATCCCAGACCAGGAGACAACCGTCCTACCATCTCAGTGTATAGAGACCATCTCCAGATATTACACACCTCACACCCTGTAATGTGACCCCAGACCAGGTGACAACCGTCCTACCATCTCAGTGTATAGAGACCATCTCCAGATATTACACACCTCACACCCTGTAATGTGACCCCAGACCAGGTGACAACCGTCCTACCATCTCAGTGTATAGAGACCATCTCCAGATATTACACACCTCACACCCTGTAATGTGACCCAGACCAGGTGACAACCGTCCTACCATCTCAGTGTATAGAGACCATCTCCAGATATTACACACCTCACACCCTGTAATGTGACCCCAGACCAGGAGACAACCGTCCTACATCTCAGTGTATAGAGACCATCTCCAGATATTACACACCTCACACCCTGTAATGTGATCCCAGACCAGGTGACAACCGTCCTACCATCTCAGTGTATAGGGACCATCTCCAGATATTACACACCTCACACCCTGTAATGTGACCCAGACCAGGTGACAACCGTCCTACCATCTCAGTGTATAGAGACCATCTCCAGATATTACACAGCTCACACCCTGTAATGTGACCCCAGACCAGGAGACAACCGTCCTACCATCTCAGTGTATAGAGACCATCTCCAGATATTACACAGCTCACACCCTGTAATGTGACCTCAGACCAGGTGACAACCGTCCTACCATCTCAGTGTATAGAGACCATCTCCAGATATTACACACCTCACACCCTGTAATGTGACCCCAGAGCAAGTGACAACCGTCCTACCATCTCAGTGTATAGAGACCATCTCCAGATATTACACAGCTCACACCCTGTAATGTGACCCCAGACCAGGTGACAACCGTCCTACCATCTCAGTGTATAGAGACCATCTCCAGATATTACACAGCTCACACCCTGTAATGTGATCCCCAGACCAGGAGACAACCGTCCTACCATCTCAGTGTATAGAGACCATCTCCAGATATTACAACAGCTCACACCCTGTAATGTGACCCCAGACCAGGTGACAACCGTCCTACCATCTCAGTGTATAGAGACCATCTCCAGATATTACACAGCGCACACCCTGTAATGTGACCCCAGGTCAGGTGACCACCGTCCTACCATCTCAGTGTATAGAGACCATCACCAGATATTACACAGCTCACACCCTGTAATGTGACCCCAGACCAGGTGACAACCGTCCTACCATCTCAGTGTATAGAGACCATCTCCAGATATTACACAGCTCACACCCTGTAATGTGACCCCAGACCAGGTGACAACCGTCCTACCATCTCAGTGTATAGA